>NC_058196.1:5262274-5565204 GCF_907165205.1 Coccinella septempunctata
GCCCGTTCTCAACAATGATTTTAATGGGTTATTCCCAACAGAGTAATAAAACGGTTTCAACCAAAGGAATCGTTTCAGGTACCTGCTATTGAACGCAAAGAGATCGGGACCAATATTCACCAATATTGTTGGTGAATAGTCCCTGTGTTTTGATGACTGTTCATGATGTAAAATGTTATATCGAACCAATTTACTCTATTCTCAAGAATGCACATGTCTCGAGAAAATTTGAAATTTTTAACTTTGAATCCCTCCAGGCCCGTACGGGCTGACAATGAGCTTTGATGATTTTCATTGGTATAAATCAAGGTATGAATAATATCCGATTGCACCATATCTCATTCTTTTTCCAAGAGAAACTCAAATCCTAAAACGAGCATTAATATCTTTTTCAGAACTGTAAGAATTGTATACTGAACAATACTGTTATCCTTAGAGCGCGGCGTTGACAGATTGTAACTGTGGATGAAAGATACCTGGCTTCACACCCGTAGGAAATTATTGTGTATCAATAAGAAATTCTTACCTGCTCAATCTTATATCACTTTAATTCAAATCACAGAATACAGAAATTAAACTCGGAGTTTGCACTATTGCGCCGGCATGCGACTATATACATGTCTACATGAATATGACTATATACATGTCCATATACATGTGCGAACCTTCCTTTCTGCGTCCTAATAGTTGGACAGGTTGGACACCTGTAAATTGCAAGACAGCGAATCGCACAACAATTGGAAAATGTATTGCAATTCATAACAATTCCAGACAATTCATGAGAATTTTCGAACAATTCACGGAAATTAATAGTTCAGAACAATTCTTTATAATTTACGACGATGGGCAAGTTTCCTAAAACTCCAAAATCGAATTGAAATTATTTATGGAAACCCATTTTCATTAGTTATCCAACACGACAGAGATTCGCTTCAAAATTCAGATATACACCCTTCGAAACTTAATAAACATTCGATTGTGTAAAGGCGTGTAACGTAGAATGCCCTTACTACAGTCTAGTAATTTTTGTCAATTCGACATCAGTGAAACCGATCAAGAAAATATAGAATTCCATATCCACCGAAATATCCACATATTACAAAAAAAAATTTCTGAATTCTATACCTTATAAGGTATGTTCTATAGAACATATCCATGTTCTATAAGAGAGCTCTTCTGAAATCACAATTTCCGTCCGAATGCAATGTGTTAAAATTCTAAAAAAATAAATTTCCATATATGTATTTGAGTTATAAAAATTCTTAGATTTTGAAATTTGGAAAAATAGCCCATTCTCCACAATTCACGACAATTCTCAACAATTCCTGACAATTCACACAATTCTTGGCAATTCACAACAATTCTTGACAATTCACCACAATTCCTGGCAATTCATGACAATTCTTGGCAATTCAATTCAATTCATGACAATTCCTGCAATTTGTACACCACAATTCACGACCGGTTCACCCCTCGTTTTTGACCCTCAAAATCGAGAATTTCGAAATCGAGTTTTTGTGCTAGGGTAGAAGTCTAGGCAACGCTGATTATGGAACTGGAAATCTCAATTGGTTCAGATGAATAAAAGAGGAGATATCGCAAATTGAAAATTGCAATTTTTGAAAAATGCCATGTTCCAGATGAAAATCTTAACGGAGGGAGACAGGCTCTCGAAAATGCCCGCAGTAGATTCAGCGTGTCCCGAAACCTGAATTTTCATACCAAAGTTTCAGATATCTTGTCCTGTTTAGGAGAAAATAATTTTTTTCGTTTTTCCACTTTTCATTTTCGAGTTGAGTCCGAAGATCTCTCTGGAAAGCAATTCTTCATTGAAGCATCAACTGTTGGGTTTTCTAGAATCTTCGAAATAAATTCTATGCACTCCATATCCTGAGACATTAATAGAACATCCTTATTTTCAGACAGAGTGGAAAATAGGTCATTGTAGGAGGGTCTAACCCCTTGCTCATTTCTGACCCTCAAAATCGATATTTTCGAAATCGAGTTTTTATGCTAAGGTAGAAGTCTAGGCAACGCTGATTATGGAACTGGAAATCTCAATTGGTTCAGATGAATAAAAGAGGAGATATCGCAAATTGAAAATTGCAATTTTTGAAAAATGCCATGTTCCAGATGGAAATCTAAGCGAAGGGAGATGGGCTTTCGAAATTGCTCGCAATAGATTCAGCGTGTCCGGAAACCCATATTTTTATACCAAAGTTTCAAATATCTAGCCTTGTTAGGGAGAAAATATTTTTTTTTGTTTTTCCACTTTTCATCTTCGAGTTGACTTCGGAAAGCTCTCTGGAAAGCAATTCTCTATTGAAGCATCAACTGTTTTATTTTTTAGAATCTTCGAAATAAATTCTATGCACTCCATATCTTGAGACATTAATAGAACATCCTTATTTTCAGACAGAGTGGAAAATAGGTCAGTGTAGGGGGGTCTAACCCCTTGCTCATTTCTGACCCTCAAAATCGAGATTTTCGAAATCGAGATTCTCTGCTAGGCTAGAAGCCTTGGCAACGCTGATAATAGAACCAGAAATCTCATTTGGATCAGATGAATATAACAGGAGATATCGCAGATTGAAAATTGCAATTTTTGAAAAATGCCATGTTCCAGATGAAAATCTAAGCGAAGGGAGATAGGCTTTCGAAATTGCTCGCAATAGATTCAGCGTGTCCGGATACCCATATTTTTATACCAAAGTTTCAAATATCTAGCCTTGTTAGGGAGAAAATATTTTTTTTTGTTTTTCCACTTTTCATCTTCGTGTTGAATTCGGAAAGCTCTCTGGAAAGCAATTCTCTATTGAAGCATCAACTGTTTTATTTTTTAGAATCTTCGAAATAAATTCTATGCACTTCATATCTTGAAACATTAATAGAACATCCTTATTTTCAGACAGAGTGGAAAATAGGTCAGTGTAGGGGGGTCTAACCACTTGCTCATTTTTGACCCTCAAAATCGATGTTTTCGAAATCGAGTTTCTGTGATAGGGTAGAAGCATAGACAACGCTGATTATGGAACTGGAAATCTCAATTGGTTCAGATGAATAAAAGAGGAGATATCGCAAATTGAAAATTGCAATTTTTGAAAAATGCCATGTTCCAGATGAAAATCTTAACGGAGGGAGAAAGGCTCTCGAAAATGCCCGCAGTAGATTCAGCGTGTCCCGAAACCTGAATTTTCATACCAAAGTTTCAAATATCTTGTCCTGTTCAGGAGAAAATAATTTTTTTCGTTTTTCCACTTTTCATTTTCGAGTTGAGTCCGAAGATCTCTCTGGAAAGCAATTCTTCATTGAAGCATCAACTGTTGGGTTTTCTAGAATCTTCGAAATAAATTCTATGCACTCCATATCCTGAGACATTAATAGAACATCCTTATTTTCAGACAGAGTGGAAAATAGGTCATTGTAGGAGGGTCTAACCCCTTGCTCATTTCTGACCCTCAAAATCATTATTTTCGAAATCGAGTTTCTATGCTAAGGTAGAAGCCTAGGCAACGGTGATTATAGAACTGGAAATCCCAATTGGATCGGATGAATATAACAGGAGATATCGCAGATTGAAAATTGCAATTTTTGAAAAATGACATTTCCCAGATGAAAATCTCAACGGAGGGAGACAGGCTCTCGAAAATGCCCGCAATAGATTCAGTGTGTCCGGAAACCTGAATTTTCATACCAAAGTTTCAAATATCTTATCCTGTTTAGGAGAAAATATTTTTTTTCGTTTTTCCACTTTTTATCTTCGAGTTGAGTCTGAAGAGCTCTCTGGAAAGCAATTCTCCATTGAAGCATCAACTGTTTGGTTTTCTAGAATCTTCGAAATAAATTCTATGCACTCCATATCCTGAGACATTATTAGAACATCCCTATTTTCAGACAGAGTGGAAAATAGGTCATTGTAGGGGGGTCGAACCCTTGCTCATTTCTGACCCTCAATATCGAGATTTTTGAAATCGAGTTTCTATTCTAGGCTAGAAGCCTAGGCAACGCTGATTATAGAACCGGAAATCTCGATTGGATCAGATGAATATACATTCATTCATCCATTGCTGTATCCCGTTACCGGAAATAAATCTACAAAAAGAAGAAGAAAAAAAAAAAAAAAAAAAAAATTCGAACAGACTTGTAACTTCTTAGTGCTAGTTGCGATTGTGTGCCCTCCTGTGACTAAAGAGACCCAACCGTGACCTGCAGATCCTTCCACACTCAGGGCATGGATAGTCTCCAACCAGATCTGGCCGCCGCTGTATCCTTCTCGATTCTCCATTATAACTGTGGACCAAAGACCTCCACTGTGACCTGTCTAACGCTAGTTGTTCCCAGTTATGATTAGCATTAACTGATTTTAGGGATTGATGTAGTGTATCCTTAAACCGCTTATACTGGCCTCCTGGTTTCCGGGCTCCCTCAGTGAGTTCGCCGTATAGAGCTATTTTGGGGAGTCTTGTGTCTTGCATCCTCAGAATGTGGCCGCTCCATCTGAGTCGGGCCCTCGTTACCTGAGTCTCAATTGTTGTACAACTCGCGCGCTGCAAGACTTCTGCATTCGAAACTTTGTGGAACCATCTGATGTGCATTATCTGTCTTAGATGACGTTGCTGCGTCTGTTCAAGCTGTTTAATATGTCGCCTGTAGGGAGTCCAGCTTTCGCTTCCGTAAAGAAGCGTTGGGAGGACCACTGCTCTGTAAACAGCTGTCTTGGTCTTCAGATTGAGGTCGTGATTTTGGAACACTCTGTCCTTCAGCTTCCAGAATGCCCGTGATGCCGAATTGATACGGTTGTGTATTTCCGTGTCAAGGTTAGCCCTAGTATTTATGAAGCTTCCCATGTATTTGAACTGCTCGACCTGTTCTAGAGTTTCATTGTCCAGGCTGATATCTGTTTGAAGGCTTTCTGGTGGACTTACCAGGATTTTGGTCTTGTCAATATTGAGTCTAAGGCCTAAAGCTTCGTATATATGTTTATAGGTGTCCATCATTATCTGTAGATCCTCTGAGCTGCTAGCGATGAGTGAACAGTCGTCTGCATATTGAAGTTCCGTGATAAACTTGGTACGGGTTTTTGCTCTGAGGCGCTTCAGGTTAAACAGGCCTCCATCAAATCTGAATCTTATCCCAACACCTCTTACGGGCATGCTCATGTCAGCAATTATCGATACAGCTATGGCGAAAATATTGAACAGTAAAGGCGCTAATACGCAGCCTTGTTTTATTCCAGAGTTGGTTGAGAAATGGTCGGTTGTAGAGCCATTATGCTGTATTCTAGCGGTGTTGTTGGTATGAAGGCTTTTACACACTGCCAGGAATTTTTCGGGTACTCCTAGACGTGCCATGATTTTCCAGAGCGCTCTCCGATTCACCGAGTCGAATGCCTTGCTTAAATCGATGAAGGCTGTATAAATCCTGGATTGTTGTTCACGGGCCTTTTCTTGTAGCTGTCGCAGTGTAAAAATTAGGTCCACCGTACCTCGATTTGGTCGAAAGCCGCACTGGGATTCAGGTAAAAGCTTCTCTAAGAGTGGAACCAGACGATTAGCCATAATCTTCGAGAGAATTTTACTGGCCACATTAAGCAACGATATGCCCCTGTAATTGTTGCAATTCGACGTATCGCCTTTGTTCTTATAGAGGTTAATAACTAAAGCGTCTCTGAAGTCTTGTGGCACATCTCCCTGTTCCCAGATCTTGCGGAATAGTATTAGGAGACTATTGACAATGTCCTCATCCAAGGCTTTGAATATCTCCGCCGGAATGCCGTCTAGACCAGGTGACTTATCATTTTTCATATTTTTAATCGCGCTTATGATTTCCGACATTGAAATTTCGTCATCAAGCGATGTCATCGGACTATACGCGGGAAGCAGGTCTAAAATGGATAAATCCGAGTCGTTATTTTGATTCAAGACCTGTGAGTAATGCTCCTTCCATCTTTCGAGAATTTTTCTATCATCAGTTAGAATAGCTCCATGAGAATCTCTTATAGGAAAGCTAGCTTTTCTGCTTGGACCGTAAACAGTTTTAATAGCTTCGAAAAAACGCCTGTAGTCATGGTTATCGGCGTAAGCTTGTATTTCCCTAGCTTTTTCTTTCCACCAGCTGTCCTTGATTTTTCTTATTTTTTGACGGACCTCGCGTTTTATGTTTATGAAACCTATTTGGGCTGCAACATCGCCAGGCTTGTTAATTACGGTTTTCATCGCTTTGTGTTTTGCGTCCAAAAGGGGTGCGATATGAGTTTCGCTGTCGGCAAACCAGTCTGGGGATTTTCGGGAGCGTTCTGTGCCCAGTATTTCTTTCGCTGTATTTGTAAGGGATGACTTGAAACGGAGCCAATGAGTCTCAATGTCGTCGTTATAATCCGGTGGTGTTAGGCTATCTTTGACGGCAGCTGTGAATCTGTCCTTTGTAGAAGGGTTTTGTAGTTTGGATATTTGAAGGCGTTCTCTTAGATACTTCGGCTTGCGTTGGTATTTTGGGCGCATTGAGATTTTCATTCTCGAGATTACCAGCCTATGATCAGTCCAGCACTCCAGATCTGCTCTGGGTTTAGTGACCAACACCTCTTTCAGATCTTTCCTTCTCACGATCACATAGTCGAGGGTATGCCAATGCCCTGAGCGCGGGTGGCGCCAGGTCCCCCTTGAATTGGGTCTCGTAATAAAATAGGTGTTCGTTATACACAGATTGTGTTCTGCACAAAGAGCCAGCAGACGTTCTCCATTCGAATTGATGCTGTCTGTGCCGTGTTTCCCTATTATTCCCGGCCATAGTTCTGAGTCTTGACCTCTGCCCACTCTAGCGTTGAAGTCTCCAAGGAGAATAATTCGTTCCCGTTTTGGGATTTTACTTAATGTAGCAACGAGTGTTTCGTAAAAAGTGTCCTTTAAGTTGTCAGAGGAGTTCAAAGTGGGTGCGTATACTGCAATGATGTTCACAAACGTGTTATTCGCTGCAGGAAAACGTAGGGTCATTAAACGTTCTGAGATACCAACTGGATTTTCGGTAAGTTTGGCGGCCAGGTCGTTTCTAATGGCAAAGCCTACGCCATGTTGTCTGATTTCGCCTTCCGGCAAGCCTTTCCAGAAAAAAGTATACGCTTGTTCTACCAAGCTACCTTCGTCCGAAAAGCGTGTTTCGCTTAAAGCAACTATTGCAATGGATGTTCGTTGCAGTTCTTTATCGATTAGGGCAGTACGCCTCTCTGGTCGGTCGGCCTTGGGGTTGTCTAGCAAGGTTCTGACGTTCCATGCTGCAAAAGCTATGTGCTTTTCATTGGTGTTTGTTCGATGATTCACTCGCTCAGGCACCCTCCCCCGGAGATCCGAATGGGAGGGTATTTTACCTCCGGATACGAATTTTGTCCTGTTCGACTGATCCATCTTTTTGTAGGAGCTGCGTTAGAAGGTGTTCAAAAGCTGCACTGGTAACGCTGTCAGTGCAACTTTGGTTGCGGCTACGACTAGATTATCTTGTGGCACAGGTATCCTGAGACGACAAGGTCTGAGACGTAACTTGAGCAACGCAGAGAGCCATTTCCTGCTCAAGCCAATGTTTAGGCTACGTAATTGTGGGAAACAGAGTTATACCGCTCATGTTCGGTCGCCAGAGCCTCGTTCGTAAGAACAGGGTGCACCGCGAGTAGGTGAGGTTGGCATTTGAGAGGAGAGGCTATAAAACGCATCCTTACCCCTTACAGATGAATATAACAGGAGATATCACAGATTGAAAATTGCAATTTTTGAAAAATGCCATGTTCCAGATGAAAATCTGCGCGAAGGGAGATAGGCTTTCAAAATTGCTCGCAATAGATTCAGCGTGTCCGGATACCCATATTTTTATACCAAAGTTTCAAATATCTTGTCCTGTTTAGGAGAAAATAATTGTTTTCGTTTTTCCACTTTTCATTTTCGAATTGAGTCCGAAGAGCTCTCTGGAAAGCAATTCTCCATTGAAGCATAAACTGTTTGGTTTTCTAGAATCTTCGAAATAAATTCTATGCACTCCATATCCTGAGACATTATTAGAACATCCCTATTTTCAGACAGAGTGGAAAATAGGTCATTGTAGTGGGGTCTAACCCCTTGCTCATTTTTGACCCTCAAAATCGAAAATTTCGAAATCGAGTTTTTGTGCTAGGGTAGAAGCCTAGGCAACGCTGATTATAGAATCAGAAATCCCAATTGGATCGGATGAATATAACAGGAGATATCGCAGATTGAAAATTGCAATTTTTGAAAAATGCCATTTTCCAGATGAAAATCTCAACGGAGGGAGACAGGCTTTCGAAAATACTCGTAATAGATTCAGCGTGTCCAGAAACCTATATTTTCATACCAAAGTTTCAAATATCTGGCCTTGTTTGGGAGAAAATAATTTTTTTTGTTTTTCCACTTTTCATTTTCTAGTTGAGTCCGAAGAGCTCTCTGGAAAGCAATTCTCCATTGAAGCATCAACTGTTTGGTTTTCTAGAATCTCCGAAATAAATTCAATGCACTCCATATCCTGAGATATTAATAGAACATATTTATTTTCAGACAGAGTGGAAAATAGGTCATTGTAGGGGGGTCTAACCCCTTGCTCATTTTTGACCCTCAAAATCGAGAATTTCGAAATCGAGTTTTTGTGCTAGGGTAGAAGTCTAGGCAACGCTGATTATGGTACCGCAAATCTCAATTGGTTCAGATGAATATAACAGGAGATATCGCAGATTGAAAATTGCAATTTTTGAAAAATGCCATGTTCCAGATGAAAATCTGCGCGAAGGGAGATAGGCTTTCAAAATTGCTCGCAATAGATTCAGCGTGTCCGGAAACCTATATTGTCATACCAAAGTTTCAAATATCTTGTCCTGTTTAGGAGAAAATAATTTTTTTCGTTTTTCCACTTTTCATTTTCGAATTGAGTCCGAAGAGCTCTCTGGAAAGCAATTCTCTATTGGAGCATCAACTGTTTGGTTTTCTAGAATCTCCGAAATAAATTCAATGCACTCAATATCCTGAGATATTAATAGAACATCCTTATTTTCAGACAGAGTGGAAAATAGGTCATTGTAGGGGGGTCTGACCCCTTGCTCATTTTTGACCCTCAAAATCGAGAATTTCGAAATCGAGTTTTTGTGCTAGGGTAGAAGTCTAGGCAACGCTGATTATGGTACCGGAAATCTCAATTGGTTCAGGTGAATATAACAGGAGATATCGCAGATTGAAAATTGCAATTTTTGAAAAATGCCATTTCCCAGATGAAAATCTCAACGTAGGGAGACAGGCTTTCGAAAATGCTCGCAATAGATTCAGCGTGTCCAGAAACCTATATTTTAACCAATGTTTCAAATATCTGTCCTTGTTTGGGAGAAAATAATTTTTTTTGTTTTTCCACTTTTCATTTTCTAGTTGAGTCCGAAGAGCTCTCTGGAAAGCAATTCTCCATTGAAGCATCAACTTATTGGTTTTCTAGAATCTGCGAAATAAATTCTATGCACTCCATATCCTGAGACATCAATAGAACATCCTTATTTTCAGATAGAGTGGAAAATAGGTCATTGTAGGGGGGTCTAACCCCTTTCTCATTTTTGACCCTCAGAATCGAGAATTCCGAAATCGAGTTTTTGTGCTAGCGTAGAAGTCGAGGCAACGCTGATTATGAAACCGGAAATCTCAATTGGTTCAGATGAATATAACAGGAGATATCGCAGATTGAAAATTGCAATTTTTGAAAAATGCCATTTCCCAGATGAAAATCTCAACGTAGGGAGAGGGATTTCGAAAATGCTCGCAATAGATTCAGCGTGTCCAGAAACCTTTATTTTCATACCAAATTTTCAAATATCTGGCCTTGTTTGGGAGAAAATAATTTTTTTCGTTTTTCCACTTTTCATTTTCGAGTTGAGTCCGAAGAGCTCTCTGGAAAGCAATTCTCCATTGAAGCATCAACTGTCTTATTTATTGAAATCTTCGAAATAAATTCCATGCACTCCATATTCCGAGACATTAATAGAACATCCTTATTTTCAGACAGAGTGGAAAATAGGTCATTGTAGGTGGGTCTAACCTTTGGCTCATTTTTAACCCTCAAAATCGAGAATTTCGATATCGAGTTTTTGTGCTAGTGTAGAAGTCTAGGCAATGCTGATAATGGAACCGGAAATCTCAATTGGTTCAGATGAATATAACAGGAGATATCGCAGATTGAAAATTGCAATTTTTCAAAAATGTCATTTCCCAGATGAAAATCTCCACGGAGGGGGACAGGCTTTCGAAATTGCTCGCAATAGATTCAGCGTGTCCGAAAACCCATATTTTTATACCAAAGATTCAAATATCTGGCCCTGTTTAGGAGAAAATAATTTTTTTAGTTTTTCCACTTTTCATTTTCGAGTTGAGTCCGAAGAGCTCTCTAGAAAGCAGTTCTCTATTGTAGCATCAACTGTTTGGTTTTCTAGAATCTTCGAAATGAATTCTATGCACTCCATATCCTAAGACATTAATAGAACATCCTTATTTTCAGACAGAGTGGAAAATAGATCATTGTAGGGGGGTGTAAACCCTTGCTCATTTTTGACCCTCAAAATCGATATTTTCGAAATCGAGTTTCTGTGCTAGGGTAGAAACCTAGGCAACGCTGAATATATATAACCGAAAATCCCAATTGGATCGGATGAATATAACAGGAGATATCGCAGATTGAAAATTGCAATTTTTGAAAAATGCCATTTCCCAGATGAAAATCTCAACGGGGATAGATAGACTCTCGAAAATGCCCGCAATAGATTCAGCGTGTCCGGAAACCTAAGTTGTCATACCAAAGTTTCAAATATCGGGCCTTGTTTGGGAGGAAAAAATTTTTTTTGTTTTACCACTTTTCGTTTTCGAGTTGAGTCCGAAGAGCTCTCTGGAAAGCAATTCTCCATTGAAGCATCAACTGTTTGGTTTTCTAGAATCTTCGGAATAAATTCTATGCACTCCATATCCTGAGACATTAATAGAACATCCTCATTTTCAGACAGAGTGGAGATTAGGTCATTGTAGGGGGGTCTAACCACTTGCTCATTTTTGACCCTCAAAATCGATACTTTCGAAATCGAGTTTCTGTGATAGGGTAGAAGCCTAGGCAACGCTGATTTTAGAGCCGGAAATCATAATTGGATCGGATGAATATAACAGGAGATATCGCAGATTGAAAATTGCAATTTTTGAAAAATGCTATGTTCCAGATGAAAATTTTAACGGAGGGAGACAGGCTCTCGAAAATGCCCGCAGTAGATTCAGTGTGTCCCGAAACCTGAATTTTCATACCAAAGTTTCAAATATCTTGTCCTGTTTAGGAGAAAATAATTTTTTTCGTTTTTCCACTTTTCATTTTCGAGTTGAGTCTGAAGATCTCTCTAGAAAGCAATTCTTCATTGAAGCATCAACTGTTTGGTTTTCTAGAATCTTCGAAATAAATTCTATGCACTCCATATCCTGAGACATTAATAGAACATGCTTATTTTCAGACAGAGTGGAAAATAGGTCATTGTAGGAGGGTCTAACCCCTTGCTCATTTCTGACCCTCAAAATCGATATTTTCGAAATCGAGTTTCTATGCTAAGGTAGGAGCCTAGGCAACGGTGATTATAAAACTGGAAATCCCAATTTGCGGATGAATATAACAGGAGATATCGCAGATTGAAAATTGCAATTTTTGAAAAATGACATTTCCCAGATGAAAATCTCAACGGAGGGAGACTGGCTCTCGAAAATGCCCGCAGTAGATTCAGCGTGTCCGGAAACCTGAACTTTCATACCAAAGTTTCAAATATCTTGTCCTGTTCAGGAGAGAATATTTTTTTTCGTTTTTCCACTTTTCATCTTCGAGTTGAGTCTGAAGAGCTCTCTGGAAAGCAATTCTCCATTGAAGCATCAACTGTTCGGTTTTCTAGAATCTTCGAAATAAATTCTATGCACTCCATATCCTGAGACATTATTAGAACATCCCTATTTTCAGACAGAGTGGAAAATAGGTCATTGTAGGGGGGTCTAACCCCTTGCTCATTTCTGACCCTCAAAATCGAGATTTTTGAAATCGAGTTTCTATGCTAGGCTAGAATCCTAGGCAACGCTGATTATAGAACCGGAAATCTCGATTGGATCAGATGAATATAACAGGAGATATCACAGATTGAAAATTGCAATTTTTGAAAAATGCCATGTTCCAGATGAAAATCTGCGCGAAGGGAGATAGGCTTTCAAAATTGCTCGCAATAGATTCAGCGTGTATAGAAACCTGTATTTCAACCAAAGTTTCAAATATCTGGCCTTGTTTGGGAGAAAATAATTTTTTTTGTTTTTCCACTTTTCATTTTCCAGTTGAGTCCGAAGAGCTCTCTGGAAAGCAATTCTCTATTGAAGCATCAACTGTTTGGTTTTCTAGAATCATCGAAATATATTCTATGCACTCCATATCCTGAGACATTAATAGAACATCCTTATTTTCGGACAGAGTGGAAAATAGGTCATTGTAGGGGGTTCTAACACCTTGCTCATTTTTGACCCTCAAAATCGAGATTTTCGAAAAGAGTTTCTATGCTAGGGTAGAAGCCTAGGCAACGATGATTATAGAACCGGAAATACCAATTGAATCGGATGAATATAACAGGAGATATCGCAGATTGAAAAATGCCATTTTCCAGATGAAAATCTTAACGGGGATAGATAGGCTCTCGAAAATGCCCGCAATAGATTCAGCCTGTCTCCCTCAAAATCGAGTTTCGAGAAGAGTTTTTATGCTAGGGTAGAAGCCTAGGCAACGCTGATTATAGAACCGAAAATCCCAATTGGATCGGATGAATATAACAGGAGATATCGCAGATTGAAAAATGCCATTTTCCAGATGAAAATCTTAGAGGGGATAGATAGGCTCTCGTAAATGCCCGCAATATATTCAGCGTGTCCGGAAACCTATATTGTCATACCGAAGTTTCAAATATCTTGTCCTGTTCAGGAGAAAATAATTTTTTTTGTTTTTCCACTTTTCATTTTCTAGTTGAGTCCGATGAGCTCTCTGGAAAGCAATTCTCCATTGAAGCATCAACTGTTTGGTTTTCTAGGATCTTCGAAATAAATTCTATGCACTCCATATCCTGAGACATTAATAGAACATCCTTATTTTCAGACAGAGTGGAAAATAGGTCATTATAGGGGGGTCTAACCCCTTGCTCATTTTTGACCCTCAAAATCGAGAATTTCGAAATCGAGTTTTTGTGCTAGGGTAGAAGTCTAGGCAACGCTGATTATGGAACCGGAAATCTCAATTGGTTCAGATGAATATAACAGGATGTATCGCAGATTGAAAATTGCAATTTTTGAAAAATGCCATTTCCCAGATGAAAATCTCAACGGAGGGAGACAGGCTTTCGAAAATGCTCGCAATAGATTCAGCGTGTCCAGAAACCTATATTTCAACCAAAGTTTCAAATATCTGGCCTTGTTTGGGAGAAAATAATTCTTTTGGTTTTTCCACTTTTCATTTTCTAGTTGAGTCCGAAGAGCTCTCTGGAAAGCAATTCTCCATTGAAGCATCAACTAATTGATTTTCTAGAATCTGCGAAATAAATTCTATGCACTCCATATCCTGAGACATAAATAGAACATCCTTATTTTCAGATAGAGTGGAAAATAGGTCATTGTAGAGGGGGTCTAACGCCTTGCTCATTTTTGACCCTCAAAATCGAGATTTTCGAAATCGAGTTTCTGTGCTAGGCTAGAAGCCTAGGCAACGCTGATTATAGAACCGGAAATCTCGATTGGATCAGATGAATATAACAGGAGATATGACAGATTGAAAATTGCAATTTTTGAAAAATGCCATGTTCCAGATGAAAATCTGCGCGAAGGGAGATAGGCTTTCAAAATTGCTCGCAATAGATTCAGCGTGTCCGGAAACCTATATTGTCATACCAAAGTTTCAAATATCTTGTCCTGTTTAGGAGAAAATAATTTTTTTCGTTTTTCCACTTTTCATTTTCGAATTGAGTCCGAAGAGCTCTCTGGAAAGCAATTCTCTATTGGAGCATCAACTGTTTGGTTTTCTAGAATCTCCGAAATAAATTCAATGCACTCAATATCCTGAGATATTAATAGAACATCCTTATTTTCAGACAGAGTTTAAAATAGGTCATTGTAGGGGGGTCTAACCCCTTGCTCATTTTTGACCCTCAAAATCGAGAATTTCGAAATCGAGTTTTTGTGCTAGGGTAGAAGTCTAGGCAACGCTGATTATGGTACCGCAAATCTCAATTGGTTCAGATGAATATAACAGGAGATATCGCAGATTGAAAATTGCAATTTTTGAAAAATGCCATTTCCCAGATGAAAATCTCAACGTAGGGAGAGGGATTTCATATATCTAGAGAGGTAGTAGAAGACTGATTTTATTATCACATCTTAATTGACACGCGTGGTACAGACACCACAGACTTGCGTACATTTACTATATAAAAGATGGTGTATTTACAATATTAACATAGAATATAAAACCATGACATCTTTCCTTTTTCTTTTTTTCATTGCCTAATACTAAATAATACAAAATTAACTGTAATTCAAATAAATGTTACACAAATAAAAAACACATTTCATTTAATACCTTAACCTATTAGGAGGGTTGATAATACGACCTGTTCTAGTCCTTTGTGGGACAAATATGACTTCGTCATCACTATCACTATTATTAGTATTGCCATTATCAATATCATCAGAATTATTATATGAACAAGCATCTTTCATTTCATTAGGTAAATCATCATACTTAAATCTATCATTTTCACAATAAATTTTATTATTATTTCTTACTTTAATTAAATATTTTCTATTTCTTATTACTATTTTACCACGATACAATTTGACTTTGAATGTTCTTACATTAATTTTTTCAATAATTTTTCCATTTAACCATTTATTTCCTTTACCGAAATTTTTTACCTTGACTATGTCCCCTGGAGTGAATTCACAGCCTTTTTTTGTTGTTCTCTCGTAATACAATTTTTGTTTATGTTGCCTTTCAATTAATTCCTTTTTTATTTTATTATGATTTGGTAATCTAGGCTTTAAAAGAACTTGAGAAATAGGTATATTTGTCCTTAGTCTCCTACTAAACATTAATTGTGCTGGACTCATTATATTAGATGATATAGGTGTATTTCTAAAATCTAATAGACACAAATCTATATCACTTTTCGACGATTCTGATTTTTTAATTAAATTTTTTAAGGTTTGGACAAATCTTTCGACTTGTCCATTTGATTGAGGATAATGAGGACTGCTCGTTATATGTTGAAATTGCCAATCTCTACTAAAAGTTCGAAATTCTGAACTAGAAAAACAGGGTCCATTGTCACTGATAACAATTTCGGGAATTCCATGAACTGAAAATATTTTTTTCATTCTTTCAATAACTTTTGTACTTGTTTGATTTGAAAGTTCAGCCGTCTCTATAAACTTAGAATAGTAGTCCACTAATATAATATTATATTTATTATTACTTTCGAATAAATCAACTCCAACTTTTTTCCAAGGTCCAATTGGAATCTCATGTGATTTCATTGGCTCCCTAACATTATCTCTACTATTTGACAAGCATGTATCACAACATTCAATAAATTGATCAATATCTGAGTTCATTGTGGGCCAAAATAGAAATTGCCTTGCATTCAATTTAGTTTTTTCTCTTCCTAAATGAGCATAATGTAACCTCTCTAACATTTCTTTCCTCGTAGATTGAGGAACAAAAATTCTATTGTTTTTTAAAATTAATCCTTGCCCAATACTTAGTTCCTCTTTATATGCCCAATATTTTTTAAACTCATCTGGTAATTTATGTTTTGTTTCTGGAAATCCTCTTATAATTAATTCTTTTAATTTTACTAAATGTTGATCTTTCAATATTTCAGATTTAAAAATTTCATGTTTACTTTTTGTCATAGAAATGTTTTCAATAATACTACAAAGATGCTTATCAATTTCTTCAACTTTTTTCTCGAATCTAACATCAAAATCTTCATTATATGCCCGGCTTAATGCATCTGCAAAATAAATGTCTTTTCCTTTCTTGTATACTATGTTGAATGCATATGACTGTAACATTATACGCATTCTTTGTAACCTAGGTGGTGTATCTATCAATGGTTTTTTGAAAATGCTTATCAATGGCTTGTGATCAGTTTCTATTAAAATATCTTCTTTAGATCTACCAAATATAAAATAGTTGAATTTGACACAAGCATACAAAATAGCTAATAATTCTTTTTCTATTTGAGCGTAATTTTGTTGCACTTTTGTGAAAGCTTTAGAAGCATAAGCAATAGGTTTGTTATCCTGCAAAAGAACAGCACCACAACCATTCTGACTAGCATCACATGAAATTACAACCGGTTTATCTTTACAGTAAAAATTCAATACTGGAGCGCTAGTTAATTTATCTTTCAAATTTTGAAAAGCGTATTCCTGGGGTGGGATTCTGTAAGATTCGCTTCGAAAGCAATAGCAAGCGACAGCGAATCGAAGCTAAGCGAACAATCGATAGCGACGGTATTCTGTAAGCAATTTTTTCGCTTCGATTCGTTATCGTTTCACCTTCGACGCGATTTGCGAAGATTAACGATAACGAACGACGTAATATTGGCAACGTTGCAAGAAAGCACGATTAGGTCAGTGACAAGAGAAACCATCAACTACCTGATACAAGTTACCCCTATTTCAATTCTCCATCTCTCTCATTTTTTCGGAAAGTAGTGTCTGTCAAAATTGTTGGAGATTTGAACTGATGCATTATCAATTTATTCAGTGCGACGAGTTTAAATTGATAAGAGAGAAACACTCGCATGTTTGATTAATAGAAAATTTATTATCTGACGAATTTAACCACTTATGGTAGAATCAGTTAAAAATGTTTTGAAATAAAAATTTTCTCATATTTAAAACTTACTTTTTTTTCTAGAGGATGAGGAAATGTGAAACTATACATCACCTATACATACCTATATATTCTCTCAGTATTTTAAAAGTTTTGATCTTGCCTTAGATGTTTTTATGTCCCCTATAATTATTTAATCAATCACTACTCGAAAGAAGGTTTCTTTATTTTGAAATTTTTATTGCAAGATATTTTAATAATATTCATCGCGAGCGCGTAAGAATTCAATCTTTTCAATTTATTATGCAAAAATTCCGAAAAATGAATCCCTATGATACGTTTTATTATAAATCATAATATATGCTACTCCTATACCTTTTACTCAAATCAATATTATCCTTATATTCATTGTTTTAATTCAATAAAGTTAAGGCTCGAAGCCTCTACTCTTTAATTCTTTAATTAATAAATCAATACTTTTCACAGATTCTTCATATCTTCTTCAAGTTTCTCTAAATTCCTTGAAGCCAACCAAGAATTATATTCGCAAACTGCCCTTGCTATATCATATGCAAATACGCACATTCAAGAAGTATTCTTCACTCAATGGGAAATAAACAATGTATGCATGATTTGACTAACATAATTTTATACTTATATCCATTCAATAAGTTCAATTTCTATTTCACACACAGAGGGAACGTTAAATTTGAATATATTACTCGGACTCTTGACATATTACAAAATACACGTGACCAAATCCAACCAATCATAACAGCCTACATCGTGAACGTTATCATAACGCGTTCCAAAACTCTTCGTTTCGCTTGGACTTCGAGTTTCTCTTTCGGCTGTCACGATGCTTGTCGAATGCTCTTACAGAATACCAACCCGACGAAAATGATCGCTTCGCTTCGATATCGTTTCGCTTTGGGCTTACAGAATCGCCCGACTGTTCTTTTTCCCAGTGGAAATGAGCATCTTTTTTAATTAAATTTCTCAATGGTTCTGTTAATTTTGAATAATTTGGAATGAATCTATTTACATAATTTATAACACCCAGAAATCTCTCAACATCTTTTACATTTTTTGGTCTCTGGAATTCTTTTATTGCCTTAAGTTTTGAGTCATCTATTTCTAAACCTCTCTCAGATATTTCAAAACCCATAAATTTGACTGAATTCTTACAAAATTTACACTTATCGAAGTTTAATTTCAAATTTTCCTTTCTAGCTAAGCCTAATACAATTTCAAGAATCCTATTATGCTCTTCCAGAGTTCTGCCGTATACAATTATATCATCAATGTATATTTCCACATTCTCAAAAATTTCCCTAATTCTTTTCATAAAAACCTCAGAAGCTGAAGAAATCCCGTATGGTAACCTTAAAAATTTATATCTACCAAATGGTGTATTGAAGGTACATAATTTAGTTGACTTTTCATCTAGGACTACTTGCCAGAATCCATTACTACAATCTAATATTGAAAAGTACTTTGCACCATTCATTTTACTTATAATCTCATCTAGACTAGGTATATAAAAATGTTCCCTTTTTATAGCTTGATTAAGATGAAAAGGATCCAGGCAGAGTCTCAGATCGCCATTTGGTTTTGTTACTAAAACTAAACTACTAACCCAGTCAGTAGGTTCATTTACTTTTTCTATCACAGATGTTTGCTCTAGCTCTCGAAGTTTTAATTTCAGCTTCTGGTGTAAGGCTAAAGGAACTTTCCTTGGAGGCTGAACTCTGGGAGGCACTGTTTCATCTAATTTAATTTGGTGTTTACCTGATAAACACCCTAAACCCTGAAACACATCATAAAATTTATTAACTATTTTTGTGAACATTTCATCATTTAGTGTTATTTCTGATATTTCATTCATGAAAGATCGCTTTATTAAATTTAGTTTGATACATGCATGAGCCCCTAATATCGGAATTTTATCAGTATCAACTATGTGAAATTCAATTTGCTTTGCTTTTGTATTTTCTTTTTGAACATTGAGAGTTAATTTACCTAAGCTTTTAATTTGAGTACCTGAGTATCCAGAAAGTTTAACATTTGTATTTTTTATTTCATCTATTGATATTCCTAATTTCAAAAAATAAACCCACGGCAGAATTGAGCAGTCCGCCCCTGTATCTAGCCTAAATGATACTTTAATTGTGTTATTTACATAAAATTCATCAATCCATAATTTCGAATTGTAAGTTATATTTATATCAGAGTTGGAACCTTTTTCAACAGGAATGTTCCCAATAAAAAAATCAGCATTTAAATCTTCATTTTCATTATCTGTAAATATTTCTAATTCTTGAATTTTTTGTTTATTTGAATCAGCATTTAAATCTTCATTTTCATTATCTGTAAATATTTCTAATTCTTGAATTTTTTGTTTATTTGAATTTTGACATTTCTTTGCAAAGTGATTTTTATAATTACATTTTGTGCAAAATTTTCCATATGCAGGGCATTCATTTAGTTTGTGATTATAACCACATCTCGTACAATTATTTATATAATTTAATTTACTTAACTTTTGTGACTTCGGCCATTTTTCTGCGCCTTGACTTCTAGTAAAAGAGACCCCTTCTTTCTGTTGATAATTCTGACGTGACGTAGAACTCTGGTTGGTTTGATTTAATTTCGAATTATTCATCTTCTTTGATCCTCCAAATTTGTTGATCGCCAATATTCCATCCTTGGAATTTCCATCAATTACTTTCATTCTTTCTGCTGCAATTTCCGCTGCTCGACATATTTCCAATGCTCTTGTCAGCTGAAGATCAGGTTCTCTCAGCAGTCTGTCCTTGATATTGATATCTTGTATTCCTAATATTAATCTGTCCTTTATTAAACTATCTGTTAATTGCAAGAATTCGCAAGTTGATGCTAACTGTCGAAGATCGGTGACATATGCGTCGTATGTTTCGTTATCTCTCTTATTTCTAGTGAAGAAAAGATAACGTTCGTAAGTGACGTTTTTCGTTGGAATAAAATAATCTTCGAATTTTTTCAGCATATCAGAACATTTACTTTTTTCTTCAGTTGAAGTCCATTGAAAATTATTATAAATTTTCAGGGCTCTGTCTCCAATTCTATTTAGTAAAATATAACCCTTACTTTCATCGGATTCATCCACTAGTTTGCTGGCGTTCATGTAGATTTCAAATTTTTGCTTGAAAAATTTCCAGTTTTCGGCCATGTTGCCTGTAAAATTTAGTTCACTTGGTGGAAGGGAAGAGTATTCTTTAATGGCCAATGGAGTTGTTGGGTTCGACATTTTCTTGTAATTTCTGATGTATTCACTACACATATACTTAATTAGTTTACGACTGCGCCATGTTATGTTATATTATTTGTCTGATTTAATTTAATTTATTCTGGATGAATGACACATATCTAGAGAGGTAGTAGAAGACTGATTTTATTATCACATCTTAATTGACACGCGTGGTACAGACACCACAGACTTGCGTACATTTACTATATAAAAGATGGTGTATTTACAATATTAACATAGAATATAAAACCATGACAATCTTAACGGGGATTGAAAGGCTCTCGAAAATGCCCGCAATAGATTCAGCGTGTCCGGAAACCTTAATTGTCATACCTAAGTTTCAAATATATTGTCCTGTTTAGGAGAAAATATTTTTTTTCCGTTTTTCCACTTTTCATTTTCGAGTTGAGTCCGAAGAGCTCACTGGAAAGCAATTCTCTATTGAAGCATCAACTGTTTGGTTTTCCAGAATCTTCGAAATAAATTGTATGCACTCCATATCCTGAGACATTAATAGAACATCCTTATTTTCAGAAAGAGTGGAAAATAGATCATTGTAAGGGGGTCTAACCCCTTGCTCATTTTCGACCCTAAAAATCGAGAATTTCGAAATCGAGTTTTTGTGCTAGTGTAAAAGTATAGGCAACGCTGGTTATGAAACCGGAAATGCCAATTGGATCGGATGAATATAACAGGAGATATCGCAGATTGAAAATTGCAATTTTTGAAAAATGCCATTACCCAGATGAAAATCTCAACGTAGGGAGAGGGATTTCGAAAATGCTCGCAATAGATTCAGCGTGTCCAGAAACCTATATTTTCATACCAAATTTTCGAATATCTGGCCTTGTTTGGGAGAAAATAATTTTTTTTCTTTCTCCACTTTTCATTTTCGAATTGACTTCGAAGAGTTCTCTGGAAAGCAATTCTCTATTGAAGCATCAACTGTCTTATTTATTGAAATCTTCCGAAATAAATTAATAGAACATCCTTATTTTCAGACAGAGTGGAAAATAGGTCATTGTAGGTGGGTCTAACCTTTGGCTCATTTTTGACCCTCAAAATCGAGAATTTCGATATCGAGTTTTTGTGCTAGGGTAGAAGTCTAGGCAACGCTGATAATGGAACCGGAAATCTCAATTGGTTCAGATGAATATAACAGGAGATATCGCTGATTGAAAATTGCAATTTTTTAAAAATGCCATTTCCCAGATGAAAATCTCCACGGAGAGGGACAGGCTTTCGAAATTGCTCGCAATAGATTCAGCGTGTCCGGAAACCCATATTTTTATACCGAAGATTCAAATATCTGGCCCTGTTCAGGAGAAAATAATTTTTTTAGTTTTTCCACTTTTCATTTTCGAGTTGAGTCCGAAGAGCTCTCTAGAAAGCAGTTCTCTATTGTAGCATCAACTGTTTGGTTTTCTAGAATCTTCGAAATGAATTCTATGCACTCCATATCCTAAGACATTAATAGAACATCCTTATTTTCAGACAGAGTGGAAAATAGATCATTGTAGGGGGGTGTAAACCCTTGCTCATTTTTGACCCTCAAAATCGATATTTTCGAAATCGAGTTTCTGTGCTAGGGTAGAAGCCTAGGCAACGCTGAATATATATAACCGAAAATCCCAATTGGATCGGATGAATATAACAGGAGATATCGCAGATTAAAAATTGCAATTTTTGAAAAATGCCATTTCCCAGATGAAAATATCAACGGGGATAGATAGACTCTCGAAAATGCCCGCAATAGATTCAGCGTGTCCAAAAACCTAAATTGTCATACCAAAGTTTCAAATATCTGGCCTTGTTTGGGAGGAAAATATTTTTTTGTTTTTCCACTTTTCATTTTCGAGTTGAGTCCGAAGAGCTCTCTGGAAAGCAATTCTCTATTGAAGCTTCAACTGTTTAGTTTTCTAGAATCTTCGAAATAAATTTTATGCACTCCATATCCTGAGACATTAATAGAACATCCTCATTTTCAGACAGAGTGGAAAATAGATCATTGTAGGTGGGTCTAACCTCTTGCTCATTTTTGAACCTCAAAATCGAGAATTTCGAAGTCGAGTTTTTGTGCGAGGGTAGAAGTCTAGGCAACGCTGATTATGGAACCGGTAATCCCAATAGGATTCGGATGAATGTAACAGGAGATATCGCAGATTGAAAATTGCAATTTTTGAAAAATGCCATTTCCCAGATGAAAATCTCAACGGAGGGAGACAGGCTTTCGAAAATGCTCGCAATAGATTCAGCGTACCCAGAAACCTATATTTTCATACAAAAGTTTCAAATATCTGGCCTTGTTTGGGAGAAAATAATTTTTTTTGTTTTTCCACTTTTCATTTTCGAGTTGACTTCGAAGAGCTCTCTGGAAAGCAATTCTCCATTGAAGCATAAACTGTTTGATTTTCTAGAATCTTCGAAATGAATTCTATGCACTCCATATCCTGAGACATCAATACAACATCCATATTTTCAGACAGAGTGGAAAATAGGTCATTGTAGGGGGCTCTAACCCCTTGTTCATTTTTGACCCTCAAAATCGAGATTTTCGAAATCGAGATTCTCTGCTAGGCTAAAAGCCTTGGCAACGCTGATTATAGAACCAGAAACCCCATTTGGATCAGATGAATATAACAGGAGATATCGCAGATTGAAAATTGCAATTTTTGAAAAATGCCATGTTCCAGATGAAAATCTAAGCGAAGGGAGATAGGCTTTCGAAATTACCCGCAATAGATTCAGCGTGTCCGGAAACCCATTTTTTTATACCTAAGTTTCAAATATCTGACCCTGTTTAGGAGAAAATAATTTTTTTCGTTTTTCCACTTTTCATTTTCGAGTTGAGTCCGAAGAGCTCTCTGGAAAGCAATTCTCCATTGAAGCATCAACTGTTTGGTTTTCTAGAATCTTCGAAATAAATTCTATGCACTCCATATCCTGAAACATTAATAGAACATCCTTATTTTCAGACAGAGTGGAAAATAGGTCATTGTAGGGGGGTCTCACCACTTGCTCATTTTTGACCCTCAAAGTCGATACTTTCGAAATCGAGTTTCTGTGATAGGGTAGTAGCATAGACAACGCTGATTATAGAACCGGAAATCCCAATTGGATCGGATGAATATAACAGGAGATATCGCAGATTGAAAATTGCAATTTTTGTAAAATGCCATGTTCCCGATGAAAATCTAAGCGAAGGGAGATAGGCTTTCGAAATTGCTCGCAATAGATTCAGCGTGTCCGGAAACCCATATTTTTATACCAAAGTTTCAAATATCTAGCCTTGTTAGGGAGAAAATATTTTTTTTTGTTTTTCCACTTTTCATCTTCGGGTTGACTTCGGAAAGCTCTCTGGAAAGCAATTCTCTATTAAAGCATCAACTGTTTTATTTTTTAGAATCTTCGAAATAAATTCTATGCACTCCATATCTTGAGACATTAATAGAACATCCTTATTTTCAGACAGAGTGGAAAATAGGTCAGTGTAGGGGGGTCTAACCCCTTGCTCATTTCTGACCCTCAAAATCGATATTTTCGAATTCGAGTTTCTATGCTAAGGTAGAAGCCTAGGCAACGGTGATTATAGAACTGGAAATCCCAATTGGATCGGATGAATATAACAGGAGATATCGCAGATTGAAAATTGCAATTTTTGAAAAATGACATTTCCCAGATGAAAATCTCAACGGAGGGAGACAGGCTCTCGAAAATGCCCGCAATAGATTCAGCGTGTCCGGAAACTTGAATTTTCATACCAAAGTTTCAAATATCTTGTCCTGTTTAGGAGAAAATATTTTTTTTCTACAAGCGTGCGCGTTCAACCTTTTTCCCGCACGCATTTCAAGTTGCAAAGAGTCACTTTTCCAAAACGTGCGGGAAAAACGCCTGCTATTCCTTTCCCGCACGCATTTGCGTGCGGGAATGGATTAGCAGGGGTTTTTCCCGCACGCAAATCTTATAGAATAAATTAAATTCTATCATGTCTCTATGCACCGAACGTCAACGATGAGTAACCCATAGTAATGACATGCAGAATTACGTCTGTCATTATATATGAATTAATCAAATGAGATATGATCTGTTTCGTGAAATGGTTATATTTATATATTTCAAGCGCTTGTAGAAAAAATATTGTTCCTAACTCTTGCGGAAAGTGTCTTGCCCGCACTCAACTGCTTACCCGAACTCTGCTTCGCATCGTTCGGGCAACGGCAGTTTCGTGCGGGCAAGTATCACTTTCCGCACTTGATAGGAAAATAACTATTTTCGTTTTTCCACTTTTCATTTTCGAGTTGACATCGAAGATGTCTGTCTCTGGAAAGCAATTCTCTATTGAAGCATCAACTGTTTTATTTTTTAGAATCTTCGAAATAAATTCTATGCACTCCATATCCTGAGACATTAATAGAACATCCTTAATTATAGACAGAGTGGAAAATAGGTCATTGTAGGGGGGTCTAACCCCTTGCTCATTTTTGACCTTCAAAATCGAGATTTTCGAAATCGAGTTTCTGTGATAGGGTAGAAGCATAGACAACGCTGATTATAGTACCGGAAATCCCAATTGGATCGGATGAATACAACAGGAGATATCGCAGATTGAAAGTTGCAATTTTTGAAAAATGCCATGTTCCAGATGAAAATCAGCGCGAAGGATGATAGGCTTTCAAAATTGCTCGCAATAGATTCAGCGTGTCAGGAAACCGATATTTTCATACCAAAGTTTTAAATATCTTGTCCTGTTTAGGAGAAAATAATTTTTTCGTTTTTCCACTTTTCATTTTCGAGTTGAGTCCGAAGAGCTCTCTGGAAAGCAATTCTCCATTGAAGCATCAACTGTTTGGTTTTTTAGAATCATCGAAATAAATTCTATGCACTCCATATCCTGAGACATTAATAGAACATCCTTATTTTCAGACAGAGTGGAAAATAGGTCATTGTAGGGGGGTCTAACACCTTGCTCGTTCTTGACTCTCAAAATCGAGATTTTCGAAAAGAGTTTCTATGCTAGGGTAGAAGCCTAGGCAACGCTGATTATAGAATCAGAAATCATAATTGGATCGGATGAATATAACAGGAGATATCACAGATTGAAAATTGTAATTTTCCAGATGAAAATCTCAACGGGGGGAGGCAGGCTTTCGAAAATGCTCGCAATAGGTTCAACGTGTCCAGAAACCTATATTTTCATACCAAAGTTTCAAATATCTGGCCTTGTTTGGGAGAAAATAATTTTTTTGTTTTTCCACTTTTCATTTTCGAGTTGACTTCGAAGAGCTCTCTGGAAAGCAATTCCCTATTGAAGCATAAACTGTTTGATTTTCTAGAATCTTCGAAATGTATTCTATGCACTCCATATCCTGAGACATTAATACAACTTCCAGATTTTCAGACAGAGTGGAAAATAGGTCATTGTAGGGGGGTCTAACCCCTTGTTCATTTTTGACCCTTAAAATCGATATTTTCGAAATCGAGTTTCTGTGCTAGGGTAGAAGCATAAACAACGCTGATTATAGTACCGGAAATCCCAATTGGATCGGATGAATATAACAGGAGATATCGCAGATTGAAAATTGCAATTTTTGAAAAATGCCATGTTCCAGATGAAAATCTAAGCGAAGGGAGATAGGCTTTCGAAATTGCTCGCAATAGATTCAGCCTGTCCGGACACCCATATTTTTATACCAAAGTTTTGTTTCAAATATCTGGCCTTGTTAGGGAGAAAATAATTTTTTTTGTTTTTCCACTTTTCATTTTCGAATTGTGTCCGAAGAGCTCTCTGGAAAGCAATTCTCCATTGAAGCATCAACTGTTTGGTTTTCTAGAATCTTCGAAATAAATTCTAAGCACTCCATATCCTGAGACATCAATAGAACATTCTTATTTTCAGACAGAGTGGAAAATAGGTCATTGTAGGGGGGTCTAACAGCTTGCTCATTCTGGACCCCCAAAATCGAGATTTTCGAAAAGAGTTTTTATGCTAGGGCAGAAGCCTAGGCAACGCTGATTATAGAACCGGAAATCCCAATTGGATCGGATGAATATAACAGGAGATATCGCAGATTGAAAGATGCCATTTTCCAGATGAAAATCTTAACGGGGATAGCTAGGCTCTCGAAAATACCCGCAATAGATTCAGCGTGTCCGGAAACCTAAATTGTCATACCAAAGTTTCAAATATCTTGCCCTGTTTAGGAGAAAATATTTTTTTTCGTTTTTCCAATTTTCATTTTCGAGTTGAGTCCGAAGAGCTCTCTGGAAAGCAATTCTCTATTGAAGCATCAACTGTTTGGTTTTCTAGAATCTTCGAAATGAATTGTATGCACTCCATATCCTGAGACATTAATAGAACATCCTTATTTTCAGACTTGATTTATAGGAAGATGTAGTTCAGTTCTAGAATAAACCAGCACCCTCAACAGGTTCTTGATTAATTATCAAGTTTATTCCAAATGTAACAAGGGGGGTCTAACCCCTTGCTCATTTTTGACCCTCAAAATCGATATTTTCGAAATCGAGTTTCTGTGCTAGGCTAGAAGCCTAGGCAACGTTGATTATGGAACCGGAAATCTCAATTGGTTCAAATGAATATAACAGGAGATATCGCAGATTGAAAATTGCAATTTTTGAAAAATGCCATTTTCCAGATGAAAATCTCAACGTAGGGAGACAGGCTTTCGAAAATGCTCTCAATAGATTCAGCGTGTCCAGAAACCTATATTTTCATACCAAAGTTTCAAATATCTGGCCTTGTTTGGGAGAAAATAATTATTTTTTTCCACTTTTCATTTTCGACTTGAGTCCGAAGAGCTTTCTGGAAAGCAATTCTCTATTGAAGCATCAAACGTTTTGTTTCCTAGAATCTTCGAAATAAATTTTATGCACTCCTTATCCTGAGACATTAATAGAACATCCTTATTTTCAGACAGAGTGGAAAATAGGTCATTGTAGTGGTGTTAGGATCTTGATCTTAACATTATAACGCATGTCTCTTTTGTACATATGTATGTAACTTGATTTATAGGAAGATGTAGTTCAGTTCTAGAATAAACCAGCACCCTCAACAGGTCCTTGATTAACTATCAAGTTTATTCCAAACGTAACATGGCGCAGTCGGTATTAGTATTTGTTTCAAATTGATTCGAATTCTATAATAATTTAAGTGTACTACAAAAAATTAAAAATTTAAGTAGTGAAAATTGTGGTTAAATGACAGAAGAATCGAAGAATCCAAAACCAGAAACGTCATCATCATCTTCGAATCAATCAGTTCAACTTCAAGAATGAACACCAATGTGAAAATTCCATCAGAAATGAATTTCAACGGAAATCTAGCCAACAATAATCGATTCTTCAAACAAAAATTCGAAATTTATTTGAAGGCATCAAGACAAACGAATTTGGACTCTAAGTATAAAGCAGCATTATTTTTGAATGTGATTGGTGATAACGCACTCGCTATTTATAATAATTTTCCATCAAATGAAAACAATGAAGAAAATTACGAAGATCTCATCAATAAATTCGACAAATATTTCTTGCCACATATCAATGTTACCTACGAACGACACATGTTTTTTCTACGAGATAAAAAAGTGGAAGAAACAATCGATGAATATGTGAATGCACTGATAGGACTGAGTTCCACATGTGAGTTTGATAAATTAACCGATAGTTTAATTCGAGATCGTATTGTCATGCAAATCACAGACAGAAATTTGAAAGACACTCTCCTAAGAATACCAAAGTTAGATCTACAAACAGCAATAATTACGTGCAAAGCAGCAGAGCAATCACAAAATCAATTGGAAAAAATCTGTTCATCCCAGGAATCGAATGAAATGTCCACAAAAAAATTTAAGATGAATAGAATTCAACAAACTGAAAACTATAAAAGGCCAACGACATCAGGAGCACAAGAGCATCCAATTCAATCGTATCAACAAAATCATGCAGGTCAGAAGAAACTATCAATCAACAAGAACCAACTTCAATTTCATCGCCAATGTCAACGATGTGGTCTACAACATCAACGTGGGAAATATCCAGCATATAAAGCTGTGTATCAATTGTCATAAACTAAATCATTTTTCGAAAATGTGTAAATCTAAAAATATCAGTCTTTTAGAGAACAATACTCCAGAAGATGAATTTTTTCTAGGTTCTTTAGAAATATCTCATATTGCAGATGAAACTTGTAACGATACTTGATTGTTTTTTAATAAAAATCAAGCCTCGTTTTAAATATCCGTTTCCCTGAATTTTCCAGTTGAAACAATGCAACACCGTCTGATGGAGATTTCAGTTTCAATATAGTTATTCCGTTTCATTTTGGAAATATTTTTCAGAATCCTAATTAATAAATTCACATTCCGTATAATTGAAATTTCCATCATCAATCCGCCGTAAGAATCCAAAATAAAGAAAAAAGTGTCTTTCTGCATTCGGCGTTGTTTTTCCGTCCACAAAAACACACCGAATTCAGTATAAAACATCGTGGATTGCAGATAACGACAGTTTCTTTTACCGATAAAGGGATAACCGCCACCGAGAATATTTCTTCTGGGGAGAATATTCGAGAATTCCGAATTTTGAGTGCAATTTTGATCACGTGACCGTCCACATGTTGGAGAGTTGATAAATAGGGCCGCACCACCAGACGAAGATCATTCATAATTGTTCATTCGGTAGTCATTCGTTATAATTCATTATTATTCATTCGGTAGTCATTCTGCGATTCTGTATTCTAGTCTTGATTCGGTAGTGATTCTTTTCTTGATTCCTTCGTGATTCTTTAATTTTTCCGCTTTAATTAAGTCTGTCTTCGTATTAGAGTTTTCCTTTGCTTTTCTTTATTTTTTTCTAAGTGGTGGTGTGACCGTACCGGAACAAACTGTAAGTCTTTTCTTGATACCGCATACTTCGTGATTCAAAGTTGCATTCTTTTATTTGTTTAATTGTGTTAATCCTTGCTGTGAACCCCCCTGTTTAACGCAGGCTTCTGTCGCCTGGTTCTCTGGTGAACCAAGACCAGTCGACGGAAATCTCGAAGTTTTTTCTACTGGTAATGCTTGGCGTGTGACACCCAAGGTTGCCACAGAAAGACCACAGTAACCTATCCCGTCCTACCTCATTTGTGTTCCGTTTAGACTTCCCGTTTAACGCAGACTTCTGTCGCCTGGCTATCTGGAGCCGGAAACCAATCGGCAGAAGTCTCGAAGTTTTTCTACTGGTAATGCTTGGCGTGTGACACCCAAGGTTGCCACAGAAAGACCACAGTAACTTATACCGTACTACCCCTGTTGTGTTCCGTGTAGATTTCCCGTTTACCGCAGACTTCTCTCGCCTGGCTATCTGGTGGCAGAAACCAATCGGCAGAAGTCTCGAAGTTTTTCTGCTGGTAATGCTTGGCGTGTACACCCAAGGTTGCCACGGAGAGACCACGATAAACTACCCCGTTATCCTGTAAATTGTTGCATTGTGTTTCACCTGCATCAACCCCGTCCCGTTAATTGAATAGTTTCAATTCTGATTGGCCTGTACACTGAAAATCACTGGAAGTGCTCGGGATCAAACCCATTGCTAAATTAACCGATTACAGAGACTTGGATCTTTCTGAGACACCCGGTTGCTGTAAATTTTGTATAAACCCCGTACATCCGTTATTGTCTCAGAAGGAATCAAAGTAACTGCTATTAATTATTTGCTTTCTTTAATACCTGATAGTTTGACTGAATATAATTGATTTGAATATTCTTTGATTCATTGATTTCAATTTCTGATCACCGTGACAAGTTATTGCATTTCTGTTTTCCTTATTTTTGATCAGCTGTATATATTTCTTGACTTGGAAATAACTGTATGGTTCACTGTAAGTTAGATTGTTGTAATAAATTCGGTTTTAAAGTATTTGTTATCGCTACCATCTTAGATAAACCCGAACTCTGTCTCCGACTAGTAGGTACCTGGGTGGGTTTGCTATTTCTCCCTATTGAAAGAATAGCTGGCGCTCTAGATTAAACCCTTTTCCCGACCAAACCCGTTACAAAATTGACGCCCGAGCGTTGGGACTCTTAAAACCGGGTTCAGTTTTGGAATAACTTCTTTTTTTTATCTAACCGAGGAGAATAGTTTTGAACGGTGAACCATACAAACCAATTTATTCAGCTGTTGACTTGCAAGAAATATTTTATCCGGCTTATATTTCTGAAATATAATTTATTTAGATCAGTTGAGTGACCGATTTGCTGATTGCGTTGAGTTAACCTATCTTGAGTTATAATAGAACATCACTGGTAACCTTAAACAGAACCGAACAGTTAACCAGCTATTTCTGATAACCGCACAATATTGAATTGACTTATGATTTTCACCGCTTATGATTTTCACACGCTTATGATTTTCACTTGAATAATAAAACTGACTGTGTTTTCTTTTCCCCTCCCCCCTTTGATTTATTTGCTGGTTGACAAGTGTTCATTATAACTCTGATAGTTTATTGTGATTATAACCGCATTGGACTTGTTGTTTCTCTGATTACTTTATTTTATTTGAAACCGTTGATACACTGTTGGTGAATTTTTCCCTTTGAATTAGGTGAGCTTGAACTGAAAATAACTTCAGAAAGGTAAAACTGTAAGTGAACCTGAACCGAAATAATTTTCTTGGCTGTTAAAACCGATAGTGGACTTGGTCTGAAATATTTTGTTGACAGGTAACCTATTTCTTCGAACAAGTGTTAGGTTAACAGTGAGCTGTCAAGTGACCGATAAATAGTGAGTGATAGAATAATAGGTGCTGCCTCGATTGGACATTGATTATTGATCCGGGTTTCAGTGAATCTTGTTGAGTTAATTATTCATCCGGGCCTCAGTGAATTTTATTGAATTAATTATCCATCCCGACTTTAGTATTCATCCGGACTTCAGTGAATTTTATTGAGTTAATTTTTCATCCGGGTTTCAGTGAATTTTATTGAATTAATTATCCATCCGGACTTCAGTAAATTTTTGAATTGATTATTCACCCGGACTTCAGTGAATTTTATTGAGTTAATTGTTCATCCAGGCCTTGGTGAATTTTGTTGAATTAATTATCCATCCGGACTTTAGTAATTTTTTTTTTTTTTGAATTGATTATTCATCCGAGCTTAAGTGAATTTCATTGAGTTAGTTGTTCATCCGGGCTTTAGTGATAGTGATCTTTAGTCGGACTTAGTGATACTGAAACATTAAAACCAGTGTTGAATTATTCCGTGTGTTAGCTTTGAACTTTAACTTTACATTATTTCATACCGGTCATCGAACTTATTGAGTGTGAGTTACTGGATCGTGAGTCGGGTGGCAAGATAGTTGAACTATATGTCATTGAACATGGATGTGAACAGGCTGCTCAGTGATGAATTGACTTATGAACTAGAACTGAGAGGACAGCCAATACCAAGCACTGTGATGACAAAGCGGAGTCTACTTCGACAAGTGTTACAGTCAGACATACCGCTACAGCCTTGCACATCAATAAACCCCACACTGGATATCGACATTTGCCAAAATAAACTCACCGATCTAGTGGAAGCACTTCAGAATTTCAATCACGCTTATGGGACTAACGAATTTTCGCGAATATTCACAAGATTAACACACATTCAGGGAAGACTGAATTTTATTATCACTTCCGATGAAACACAGTTACAACTGATCGAACAACTGAAGGCGACTACAGCTAAGGCCTTGGAGACGCTGGAGCAACTGAGTAGTAGCAACACCCGTGGACAGCCATCCAGTCAGCAGGAACGGTCCCTCTTGGATGTGGAGGTTCCCAGTTCACCTGGGATGTCCCCGATCCAACCGGAAAGAGCTGAAACATCCCTGATTGATCTTGGAGATGGGGTCAATCTTCCGACAGCTGCTGATGTCTCACATACTGGTACACCTGTAAGGAATAAAACATTAGAACATGTCATGAACGAGACAAGGCGGACATGTACAGCATTACTGCGGCAGTTGCCGGCAATACCTGTCACACAGTCACAGGACTGTGGGACAGCATCACCTGAAGATCTGACACCAAGAAGATGGATTAATTCTACCCGCAGAGTGTCTTTTCCACACTTACCTGCATCTTGTGTGAACTCTGGCAGGACCATGACCAGAGAGAGAGTACCATTGGAGCCGGAACCTCGACCGTCACCGGGGCCAACTATTCCTGTCCACAAATGGAATATTTCATTTGGTGGCACAGGTAGTGTGAGCGGCTTCATCGAGGAGGTGGAGAGATTGGCCGAATCTCGTAAGGTGCCCCTAGAACAAGTATTCGAGTCAGTTTATGAACTACTGCGGAAGGATGCCAGGGATTGGTTCATCCCCAGGAGGGGTACATTCAGGAACTGGCAGGATTTCAAGGAGCAACTTAAGGAAGCATTTTTACCGGTGAACTATGAGGAGAACCTGTTGGAAGAAATAAAAAGGAGAACGCAGGGTCCTGATGAAAAACTGCTGATGTACGTCACTCGAATGCAGAATTTGTTCCAGAAGCTAACATACAGTAGACCAACCGAAACGGAACAAATCCGAATCATCAGGCAGAGGCTATTACCGACCCTACAACAGGCCTTAGCATTCCAGGAGACTAACACCTACGATGAGCTCCTGCGAAAAGGAAAGGTTTTCGAGTTAGTACAGCGGCAAATGAGTCAGTACACCAGGCCACCATCGAAACCAGGTCTTCTTGACGAGCCCCACCTGCCGTATCGTCCATTCCAACAAAACCGGCAACAGGCCAGTTTCTCCTTGGACACCGAAAACATATCAGGAAACTCAGAGCCACCAGTACCAGTAGGTCACAACAGACCACAAACACCGCCGTCACCGCTTAGAAACACCCAGCCAAGACCGGATCGACCAACGGCACGAGTCGACAAGCAAAATACAGGTTCACCCAACCGAGCTTCATCACCTATACCAACACGACGATCAAACCAACAAGGAGACCGACAGGAAACACAGGGAAACCGGACTGATCCACCGACGAGGAAAGTATCTTTCCAAACACAGTGCTTCCGATGTGGTGAATACGGCCACATGCGACGGGAATGTCGAGGACGACCGAGGTTGTTCTGTTCTCGTTGCCAGAGGAAAAACATTCGCTCAAGCGATTGTCCATGCCGTCCGGAAAACTAAAGGGAGGTATGGAGAAGGGGTCGACCATATCTCCGGGGACGCTGACTCCTATGGCATCGACCGTGTGTAACGACAACCGTCCGGTGGTGGAAGTAAAAGTAGCCGGGAAGCGCTACAATGCACTGATTCACACCGGAGCCACGAGGAGTTTCATCAGTCAGAAGGTGGCAGACCAATGTGAACGCAAAGGAATCACCGGAGAACCTGTTGAGGATGGCTTTGTGGTAGTTGCCAACGGTCAGTATACCGCGACGCCGAAACTTTATACTACCGCCATACACATAGCTGACTATTCTTTGACCGACATAAAGTTTTTGTTGGTGTCTGATTTACCGGTAGACCTCATACTAGGAATGGACGTACTGGGAGTGTACAATTTTTCCCTTAACCTTAGTACCGCCGAGTGCTATCTGGAAGGCCGACTAATCTCCAAACCAACACCTAAAGTGGGAAAAACTGTGGAGGTACACGCCACTGGCGAACACTTACTGGAACTGACCAAGGCACAGAAAAAGAAGTTGGATGCTTTTCTCGCCAGAGAAATGAAGGAGTTCGAGAAGCTGTCCGGCACCACGAAACTGATAGAACACAAAATCAAACTCAAACCTGGGACAGAACCAATTAAACAGCGATACCGGCCACAGAATCCGAAGATGCAGGAAATCTTCAACCAGGAAGTAGACCGAATGCTGGCTGAGGGAGTTATTGAGCCTTCTAAGTCGCCGTGGAGTTCACCTGTTGTGTTAGTCAAAAAGAAGGACGGTAAATACCGGTTTTGTATCGATTTTCGAGCAGTCAACGAAGTGTCCGTTAAAGATGCGTATCCGTTGCCGTATATTTCGGGAATCTTGGACAAATTACGCAGAGCCAAATACATTTCGACGATTGACTTGAAACAGGGATACTGGCAAATACCGTTAGAAAAGGATAGCCGACCTATTACAGCATTCACGGTCCCGGGAAGAGGACTATTTCAGTTCACCGTCATGCCATTCGGCTTACATGCAAGCCCAGCCACGTTCCAGAGATTCCTGGATACCGTAATCGGTCCCGAAATGGAGCCCAAAGCATTTGCCTATCTAGACGATATAGTCGTTCTAGGGTAAACCTTTGAAGAACACATGGAGAACTTAAGGGAAGTATTCAGACGACTAAGGGAAGCCAACTTACGTCTCAATCCCGACAAATGTGAGTTTGTCCGGAAGTCTCTGAAGTACCTGGGACATGTCGTCACTTCCGAAGGCATCTGTACGGATCCGGATAAAGTGGCATCCATAGTGTCATTTCCTGCTCCCAAGACCGTCCGAGAGTTACGCCGATTCCTGGGTGTTGCGAGCTGGTACCGTCGATTCATCGAGAATTTCTCCAATGTAGTTTCTCCGCTAACCCTGCTGCTCAAGAAGAAACAGCAGTGTAAATGGGGAGAAGACCAGCAGAAGACTTTCGATATCCTGAAACACAAGTTGACTGAGTCACCGATATTGGCTTGTCCGGATTTCACCAAACCGTTTGTGGTACAAACAGACGCCAGTGATACAGGCCTAGGTGGAGCTCTAACACAAGTGATAGATGGAGAAGAAAGGGTAATTGCCTATGTTAGTCGCACATTAAACCCAGCCGAGAAAAACTATTCAGTATCCGAGAAAGAATGCCTCGCCATCGTATTTTCCATAGAGAAACTACGTCCGTACCTAGAGGGATTCCATTTCACGGTCATTTCCGATCATATGAGTTTAAAATGGTTAAATTCTATAAAATCACCGTCGGGAAGAATTGCTCGATGGTCCGTTTTTCTTCAACAGTTCGATTTTGAAGTACAGTACCGTAAGGGATCCCTGAATAAACTTGCTGACAGTCTGTCCCGGAATCCCTTACCGTCCGTAGATTCCGTATACCTGGCCAAAGTGGAAATTCACTGCCGATGGTACAACAGGAAACTACAGGAGGTTCAAAAGGACCCAGGAAATTTCCCAGATTATGCCATAATCGATGGGAAACTGTTCCGACATTTTTGGGATGCATCAGACTTCAAAGAAATTGGAACTGGACAACCCTGGAAATTATGCGTACCCACCGAACAGCGTTCCGAAGTACTGAAGGAGAATCATGATTCGGAACTAGCCGGACATATGGGGATCGCCAAGACAAGTTCCAGGATTGCCCGGAATTACTACTGGCCTGGTATGTTCCGAGACATTGCGAAATATGTTAGAAACTGCACTTCGTGCCAACGCTACAAAGTTTCGCAACAGAAAACTGCTGGAAAGATGCAACCACACAGGATGGCAGATGCACCATTCAGGGAAGTATCTACAGATATCGTCGGACCGTTACCCCGAAGTAAAAAAGGTAATTCTTACATTGCGGTCATGCAAGATCGCTTCACGAAGTGGATCGAGTGCCGCCCGTTGCGAAAAGCTACAGCCAAAACCGTTTATTCTGCGTTATACGAACAAATCATTCTGAAATATGGATGTCCGTCCGTTGTTATCTCCGATAATGGAGTACAGTATGATAGTAAGTTATTTAAAAACAGCCTTCAGGAACTGAATATAGCTCACAGATTTACCCCACCGTACTCACCACAGTGTAATCCGGTAGAAAGGGCAAATCGAACCCTGAAAACTATGATTGCACAATTTTGCGAAACCGATCAGAGAAACTGGGATGAAAAGTTAGGAGAATTAGTTTTTGCTATTAACACCGCTAAACAAGAGTCTACCGGGTTTACTCCGGCTTTTCTGAATTTTGGTAGGGAACTAAATGTCCCTAGGGCGATTTATTCGACAAAACCCCAAAATGAGGAAAACAGTAACCCAACCGAAGTAAATAGAGACATGACTCACCGTACAGAACAAATCCGGCACCTACAGGAAGCACATGAGTTTTGTGATAGACTTTTCGTACTCTGGCAGCTCCTTACGGTTGCTCGGGCGCCAGTGGGGCAATCAGTCAAACCCCACGTCTCTCACAGAATCCCCAAAGAATTGGAGAGCCCGGGTAGACTTGAGTATCAGTGGAGAAGGGTATCGATGAAGACTAAGGCGGTAGCGTCTTCTAAGTGTCTGCTTTTCAACGGTCTTTAGGCGTCAGAAAGAGTACTTACCTCTTCTAACTAAACTCTTAGATGAAACTGATTTAATAAATAGACTCTCACTGGCAAAATAATTGGCAACAAAAATAAATGTTCAACTATTTATTTCTATTAAAATAAAACTGTACACAAAAGAAAATAGACAGGTACACTAAACCGTGGACGTCAACGGCTGTGTCTGGTCGGCGCAGGACGGCTGGCAAACTTTCACTTCAGGAAAATGGACGGTTTCGGAAATATACGGAAGTAAGTCAAGTCTCAATTAAACTAAGTGTAAAGAAACATGCACGGTTTCGGAAAAATATTTCAACTAAGGCAAGACACAATTGAATGAAAAGTACGAACGGTTTTAAAAATAATAAACGGAATTCAGTCAGGTCAAAATTTAAAAACACCAGTTCACCGAGGTACGCCCTCTATCTCTGTCTCGGTGGTTTGTCTATGATCCGGTGTCCTTCGGTCTCTCTCTCTCTCTCTCGGTGACCTCAAGCTGGCTGACTGTCAAACAGCGGCCACAGAGTCCGGCGGTGAGGGTATTTGACGGTTATGGAATCCCAACTCTATGCTCGGCGAATCTAACCTATAACTATAATTCAAACGGTTGGAAATCGGGATGAAACGGTCAAATATTCAGGAATCGGAAAAATCAGGGGGGCCCAACGTCCTCCTGGGACCCAAATGCTACCCTACGGTAACGGAAAGCTATATACAGCAGGAAATGGTTAGCTCACGGTTTTCAGCCAAGCACAAGTCTAGAGAGAATATTGTTCCATAAAGGTGCAATGAAGCGGTAATAATTTCAAATATCACTTGCCTTAGAAATTCCTTTGTGTCTCGTAAGTACGGTTTTCACTTGACAATCACCTCACTCGTTCAACTCTCAACAACGATTCATACTGATCTTGACCTTCAGCGACGGAACTCGAAGAAGTAGGTACCCCGGAAAATTGTCCCCACCATGGGTAATTCAGTCCCCCATTGGATAAACTCAAATTGTTCGGTAAATCAACGGGCTCGGAAAGAGACAGAAACAATTGAAGAGAAGGAAAAACGGAACAAGTTGAAAGACCTTTTTCGAGTCAGAAAAAGTACGGTTCAACGGAAAGAATTCTAAAATATATGAATTCTGAAAACAAGATATATTCGGTCTCCGCTACAAATATGGGACTGGTCGGTGGAAAACAATGACATGAAATCAATCGGTAAATCCCCCCTATGATAATTTAACGGTTTTCTTCCGAAATACTTCGATTGTCAGGTCCTATTAAGAAAGTATCGGTAGAGAAATTTTCCTTTTCGTGGCGGGGTAAAATCTGCCTCGTCACATCCCCCTCCTTCGTCGGCAAAAAAAAAAAAAAAAAATAACACGAAGTTTTATTTTCTTTTTTTCAACCCCCCTGGGTATCGTTGCGGTATTTCTAAATGTCGGTTTCAGCCTGTGAACGCTGCGGGGTTATTGAACTCGGCGTCATTTCATGACCTGATGAACTCAAACGGTAATTTAAAAAAAACTGTCGGTTGGCGTATCCACCATGTCGGTAAGAAGACTTAGCCTTCTCGGATTTTCAAATTGGAAAATTATTCGGTCAGGTTCTTAACGGCATATACCTTTCAATCCCAGGGGATTTCAGGTCCTTTATGTGGATGTGTCTGACAACCCCACCACTGCCATCCTTGATGTCATACACCACAGGAGAGACTATGCCTACAACGGTATACGGTCCGGAGTATTTCGGAGCCAACTTGGCGGCAACTCCTTCTACTGCAGAAGATAAGGAATGCCCTCTTCGGTACACTTGGTCTCCAATCCTATGACGCCAGTCCTTACGACGTAGGTTATAGTGACTTTGCTGGACGAAGGCTCGTGTTAATCTAGTTCGGACAAATTTGAAAGTTTCGGTAAATCGGTTACGGTTATTTACATGGTAAGCAACTGGCGGTTCGGTATCCGGTTCGGTGTGATTCTCTCCCTCCTTGATAGCAATCTCGGTAGAAAATTTGGCGTTCGGTGAACGCATTTCCCTATCAAAGTTCAAGAATGCTCTGGGGTCTTCGGTTGACTCCTGCTTTGGGGAATTCACTTCATCTTCCTTGGAAGCCTGGTACACACCTCTTTGGACAGTTGTTCTCATGGGCCTAAATTCCATCCGTTTGGAGAATCTGTCCTTTTTACAAGGTTCTTCCACCACATAGGAATGATTCCTTGCCGGTTTCTGCTGTGAAACCTTGTATCGGTGACACTTGCTACATTTTCGGACATATTGGGCAATTTCTCGGAACATTCCTGGCCAATAGTAGCTACGGGCTATGCGAAATTTGGTTTCTGCTATTCCCAAGTGTCCAGCGGTCGGTCGGTCGTGGTTTTCGAAAAGGACTTCTCTTCGGTCATCTTTCGGAACACATAACTTCCAGGGATTTCCCAATTCTGGCTCTGTAAAATCATCGGAATCGCAAAAATGGCGGTATAATTTTCCTGACACTATCCTGTAGTCAGGAAACGCTGTAGGATTCGATTTTACTTCTGCCAATTTCCTCCTGTACCATGAGCAACTTACATTGTCCTCGGTCAGGCATATGGTTCCTTCGGTCGGTAACGGTAGCGGTAACGGTGACGGTAACGGTAACGGTAACGGTAACGGTAACGGTGACGGTAACTGATTCTGCTCTTCCTGCGTCATGGGCTTGTCCTTTAGGGACCTGCCATTCAGAAAGCATTCGGCGGTTTGGAGATTGATGGAGAAGTCGTGTGCTCTCAGTACATCCATTCCCAGTACTACACTGATCGGTAAATCTGAAACTAACAACCATGTAGCCTCAATATTTTCGGATCCAACCTGAACTTGTGCTGTGTACATTTCCTTAATCGGGATAGAACTTCCGTTAGCGACGGTGGTGGTAACGTCCCTAACATAATTCGGTGTTATTCCAGCGGCCTTGCAGTGAGCAGCCACTTCACTGCTGATGAAGGACCTGGTTGATCCGGTGTCCAATAGTGCCCGGAACTCCTTGTCTCCTATAAGAACATTAGTTATAGGACGGTTATCAGAAAGGATTTCCTTCGGAATAACCGGGGATCTCGGTAACGGACACTGACAATCTTTGGACATTATACCCTTCTCACCACATCGAGAGCAGAAAAGTATCGGTTTCGATGTACACTGTACTCGTATATGGCCCTTACCACCACATCTCCAGCACTGGGTTTCGGTTGGCGGTCGGACGGTATTCTTCGGTTCATCTTGTCTCTGACGTGCTGTAGAGTTTTGTACAAGTTTCGGTTTATCGGACGGTTCGGACAGTGTGCTGAGGTGCATTCCGATCGGTTGGACGTTCGGTGAGGGATTTCGGAAGGTAAGATGCGGTTCGTTGATGAGACTCTTTTGGATAGGTGGCAAAGCATAGTTAGCAGTTTGCCATTTGACCAATTCGAACACTTTTCCTTTTCGAAGCAGTTCATCTATGGTTGAAGTCGGTTGGAAGGCCAGGGCGGTTTGCAGTTCTGGCAGTAAACGTCGTCGGATGATATTCACCTGTTCTTCCTCGGTCGGTCGCTTTACGGTCAGCTTCTGAAACAGGTTTTGCATTCGAGTTACATACAACAAGAGTCGTTCATCGGTTCCTTGAGTGCGTTTCTTGATTTCCTCCAAAAGGATGTCCTCGTAGTCGGGAGGAAGAAAGGCCTCTCGGAGTTGTTCTTTGAAATCGGTCCAGTCGGTGAAGGTGCCTCTCCGGGGAATGTACCAGTCTCTTGCATCCCTACGTAACAGCTCGTATATTGACTCGAATAACTGTTCGTGGCTCACCTTTCTAGCCTCGGCAAGATACTCAGCCTCCTCCAGGAATGAGGTCACACTGGTTGACCCATCGAACGTCAGGTTCCATTTCCACACAGGAACGGTAGGAACGGTGGAATGGTCGGTGGTTTTCGGCGGTTTCATCGGCGGGTATTCGGTCGTCAGTTCGGCTTCCTTGGTCGTCGGTACTTCGCTTCTTACTTCTCTCATCCCAGCGGTATCGGTAGGAGATGAGGCAAATGAAACTCTCCTGATTAATTCGGCAAACTCCCTCGCTAATCGCCTTGACTCAGGGGATGTTATTAGCGGTCTGTTTTCCTCACTGGTTCGGTCGGTTGGCAGCGCTTGTTCTACGGTAAATGGGAGGATGTCGGCGGGCGGTCGGTGGTATGAAGGTTGTTTCTGCAAAAAAGTACGTTCAATTTGTTCGGTTATTAATCTGCAAACTTCTTGTCGGTTTTGCTGCAGCCGGTCATCATGAGTGGTCGGTCGGGATATGTCACAATCTTCTCCCAAGTTCAACAAGTCTGCTTCTCCAACGGTGGTCGAGCACGGAATCAGACCTGGACCAAGTCTAGATGCGCAGTCCGGTAATTCCTGGTCAATCAGCGACGGTGTGCCGGCTGACAGGTTCTCTGGAATACCACCTAACCAGTGAGTATTCTCCAGCAATCTCATAGCCATCTTCAGAGAGTGCTCCAGCTCGGTTTTCTTGTGAAGCAGACTGACAGCTTCCGGAGATAGACTTCTCAGTCGGCCTTGAACGTGCAGTAGCCGGCTCCTAATGCGCTGCAACTCATTGTCTCTATTATTAAAATCGAACTCACATATCTCTCCCATCAAGTCGAACAACTTGGCACCACAAACCCCAATTTCCTGTGCCTGGTCAATTTCATCTCTTGGAATGAACGGTATGTCGGAATGGATGGCCCTTCTCAGTTGAGCTCTTTTCTCCTGAACGGTGTGTCCCACGGTGCAGCCTCTTGCCTCTAACTCCCACGTAAGTTCGTCACTTTTCAGTCGGTTGACATCCATTTTTACGGTACCAGAAACTCAGAAGAAAGATTTACAATATGTACTATACGGATATATGCCAGAAACAAAGAACGGTTACCAATTTGCCAGTGAAGAGTATTTAAAGAAAACGGTACGGTTACGGTAACAGGAACTACTCACAGAACAGCAGAAGTCCCTGCTCGGGCGCCAGATGTGATAGACTTTTCGTACTCTGGCAGCTCCTTACGGTTGCTCGGGCGCCAGTGGGGCAATCAGTCAAACCCCACGTCTCTCACAGAATCCCCAAAGAATTGGAGAGCCCGGGTAGACTTGAGTATCAGTGGAGAAGGGTATCGATGAAGACTAAGGCGGTAGCGTCTTCTAAGTGTCTGCTTTTCAACGGTCTTTAGGCGTCAGAAAGAGTACTTACCTCTTCTAACTAAACTCTTAGATGAAACTGATTTAATAAATAGACTCTCACTGGCAAAATAATTGGCAACAAAAATAAATGTTCAACTATTTATTTCTATTAAAATAAAACTGTACACAAAAGAAAATAGACAGGTACACTAAACCGTGGACGTCAACGGCTGTGTCTGGTCGGCGCAGGACGGCTGGCAAACTTTCACTTCAGGAAAATGGACGGTTTCGGAAATATACGGAAGTAAGTCAAGTCTCAATTAAACTAAGTGTAAAGAAACATGCACGGTTTCGGAAAAATATTTCAACTAAGGCAAGACACAATTGAATGAAAAGTACGAACGGTTTTAAAAATAATAAACGGAATTCAGTCAGGTCAAAATTTAAAAACACCAGTTCACCGAGGTACGCCCTCTATCTCTGTCTCGGTGGTTTGTCTATGATCCGGTGTCCTTCGGTCTCTCTCTCTCTCTCTCGGTGACCTCAAGCTGGCTGACTGTCAAACAGCGGCCACAGAGTCCGGCGGTGAGGGTATTTGACGGTTATGGAATCCCAACTCTATGCTCGGCGAATCTAACCTATAACTATAATTCAAACGGTTGGAAATCGGGATGAAACGGTCAAATATTCAGGAATCGGAAAAATCAGGGGGGCCCAACGTCCTCCTGGGACCCAAATGCTACCCTACGGTAACGGAAAGCTATATACAGCAGGAAATGGTTAGCTCACGGTTTTCAGCCAAGCACAAGTCTAGAGAGAATATTGTTCCATAAAGGTGCAATGAAGCGGTAATAATTTCAAATATCACTTGCCTTAGAAATTCCTTTGTGTCTCGTAAGTACGGTTTTCACTTGACAATCACCTCACTCGTTCAACTCTCAACAACGATTCATACTGATCTTGACCTTCAGCGACGGAACTCGAAGAAGTAGGTACCCCGGAAAATTGTCCCCACCATGGGTAATTCAGTCCCCCATTGGATAAACTCAAATTGTTCGGTAAATCAACGGGCTCGGAAAGAGACAGAAACAATTGAAGAGAAGGAAAAACGGAACAAGTTGAAAGACCTTTTTCGAGTCAGAAAAAGTACGGTTCAACGGAAAGAATTCTAAAATATATGAATTCTGAAAACAAGATATATTCGGTCTCCGCTACAAATATGGGACTGGTCGGTGGAAAACAATGACATGAAATCAATCGGTAAATCCCCCCTATGATAATTTAACGGTTTTCTTCCGAAATACTTCGATTGTCAGGTCCTATTAAGAAAGTATCGGTAGAGAAATTTTCCTTTTCGTGGCGGGGTAAAATCTGCCTCGTCACAGTTTGTGCAAGCTCGCTTGTACAGGGCTTTTGAACAGCAGGCTCATCATTACAACCTACGCCGTAGAGAAGTTCGCTTCCATGTATACTGCATTCACATATATTTTAGCAGTCGGTTGGCCATGGAAATTTGACACATTTCACTCTGTATAGTACGAAAATGTGGGGTTATGACGCTTGTCAAAACATTTTTGGGTTTTAAATCAACGCTATGTTGCCCGTTCTACGTAAAAGTTTCTGTTATTACGTGTTTTATCACAATGTCGAATCTCTTCGGAAAATATGTGATTTGAAGTTGTTTACACAAACTGATTGAAGGCATACCAAATCGAGTTATTTACATGGAAAATACAAGAGATCAGTATAATATCATAATATGCACTAGCTTGAGGAGAGGTAATGTTCGTTATCTTCTTTGGCTAAAGTTTGAATACTTTACATCAGTTGTAGATCTCAAAAATATTAACCCGAAGATGAAATGCATACGATGCAGTGGTTGGGAATGGGCATCTCTCGAAGGAATTAACAGATAATCACAAAAATGTTAAATTCTTGAACAAAAATCATCTTGCATCAATTGAAGTAAAAGGAATTGGAGGAAGTTTCAAGTCAAGATGAACTTGAACCTTGAATTTTCACATGAATAAAAAATTAACAGGACAACTGGCTCGTATTTGTGGCTGTTCATCTTAATACATTGATATAATAATAATAATTAGGTACTTATTGGTACCTTAAGACATTTACAATGTATGGGACAAGTCAAATGAAAAATAGAAAAATCAATTATCGGAAACTTATTCTTCGATGACATTAATCGAAAATCCTGTAGTAACGTTTCGCATCAATTCACCCAAACATAAAATTCTCAAATGCCACCACTTTTTTGGGTCTTCCAATAGAAGGACATTTTTTGTCATCCTCTTCATTCACAATCTTTCTGATTGTGGAAATATTCAGCTGAAATATAAGTCGTTCAGATTCAGATGAAACATTATATAAATTATCTTACATTGAATATGTTCGCTACCGTCTGACGTATTGTGGATCTTAGAATGTCGGGCTCTAACTATTTGAATGAGCGGAACTGAATTCTAAATAGCACTTCCTGAAACCCTGTCTTCTCTCTCTTTCAAACACTTTCGGCATTTTCGTAATGAAAATTGATATTAGTTGTGGCAACGGCGTTATGACATTAACGACATTTCATGAGTGCCAACCTTACTCCGTTCTAGTTACAAAAACTTGAGAAAATTATTTCATGGCCAACCGACTGCTAAAATAAATATGAATACAGTATAGGTGACAAAGTTCTCCGTCGCACAAATCCGTTATCATCCGCTGTCGACAGTTTCGCAGCTAAACTGGCTGCAAAGTTCGCCGGACCGTATACCGTTATTAAGGTAGTCTCTCCTGTAGTGTATGATCTGAAAGATGAACAGGGTAAGAAGGTTACCAACATCCACATTAAAGATTTAAAACCGTTTCATTCATAATAAAGGTGTTCTCACCTCACCGTTAGTCCGTAAGTTTAACAGGACCGTCCATCATGATACCGTTAGCCCAGACCGTTGATTCGAGGGCGTTCATTGCTCTGTTTTCTTCCACCGTACAGCCAATCAGAACCATTGTTGTCGTCTAACCCGTATGTATGGCTGTATAGCAAACCGTTTCAGATGACAACTTTCCACCGTCTGTACAAGATCGACCGGAAGCTGGCCGAAGGGGGGTTTGGCCGGGTTTTCCAGGCTCGGCGGAGGGGCCGAGAAGAGTCCGTTGCGGTGAAGATGGTGCCCTTCAGCGCGAATGCTATCAGGGAGGTACAGCTCCTGGAGGGCATCAACCACAGGAACGTGGTGAAATTAAATGAGGCCTTGGTATCCCCTCCGGACATATACATGGTAATGCCCTTATACCAAGGGGACCTCTGGGACCTGATAGATGAAAAAGGACCAAGGGCGACAGTGTCGGGGTTCTTCCGAATACTGCGTCAAGTGGCGGAGGGAATAGCCGCCTGTCACCGAGAGCACATTGTCCACCGTGACATAAAACCGGAAAATGTGCTCCACCGAGGCGACCGTTACGTGGTGGCCGACCTGGGATTGGCCTGTAAGTTGGAACCGGGCCAGGGCCTCCTTACCGATCTGGTCGGCACCAGTTTATACTGGGCCCCAGAACAACACCGGGGAGACCCATATGGTATAGGAGTGGACCTTTGGGCACTCGGGTTGGTGGCCCGATATGTGGCCACCGGTCTGATCCCACAACCGGATGATCGATACTCCGGTGCGGAGCTGGCGGGCTTAAGCTCCCCTGTCCGGTGGTTCATCGAGGGATTGCACAGAACCGATCCGATCCTTCGGCGGCCTGCGGGGCAGTGGGATTGGGCTGCAGCCAGCGCGGCACTGAGTATGGGGGTCTGGACGGGTCCAACCTTGCCACCACCGTTAATTCCAATGCCACCACCGTTAATTCCCATGCCACCACCGTTAATTCCTATGCCACCCCCATTGAGTCCCGTGCCGCCACCGTTAATGCCGATACCTCCAATGTCCGAGTCTCCGTCATCCCCGCCCAATATCCCGGCCGCCGAAGGGCCTGTCCCAGTCGAGCCCATACCGCTGTCTCCAAGTTTGGCGGCCCGACTGAAAGAACAGCCGGACTTCCGGAAGTGGTCCGCTTCTGTGAAGAAAAGGGTGTCAGCTCTCGTCCACCCCGGCGAACCAAAGCACCACCGAACCCGTCACCGTTTCCGTTTTCCATCGGGATCAGTCCGACGAATCTGGGTTCCACCTAGTTGAGGGAACAACAACCGTAAGGGAATATGCCCGTCTGTAACCGTCTAATAAACATGTTAAGTCTGTTACCTCATCCAGGGGTGTTAACAAATCCCTCTTATATACTCAGATTGAACACCGCTGGCGAGTATGGAGTGGAAAGTACCAAAACCTATACCACATCCGTTAGGACCCTTAGGCAAGCACACCACAAACCTTGCACCGCCGCCACCTGAGGTGTCAGCCCGTCTACCGCCGCCGTCGGCCAATTACCGTAAGAGAAAAGGATATACAGCACAAAAAAGGGACCACCGTACCTCCCCTGCAACCGAGGTCAAGAGACCCGCCTATGAAGAGAACATGGAAGTTCCGACCAGACGACCGCCTGCCCAGCGTACCGTGGGGACCATGGGCCCAGATGTCTTCCTCGAAATCCGTCCGGGTATGTGTTGGCGCTGTGGACAAGGACAGCATAACAGGACGGAATGTACCGGTAGGGCAGTATTATTTTGCAGTAGGTGCGGACGCCTGGAAACTCTATCTAAAAATTGCCCCTGCCACTCAGACCGTCGACAACATCCAACCGTACCGACCAAACCCCAGGGAAGAAACCATACGAAAATTGTCCGACCAGCTGAACCGCAATCAACGACCGACGAACCGCCACTTACGTTGGAGAGACTGGGAGGCCGTTTGCCAACGAGCGAAGAGCTAGCACTCCGCCCCTGCCATCGTCGTGGACCCAAAGTGGAATCCTGTAAAGAAAAGACCGACTAATAAACCGTTAAAAACTAGAAACATGTTTTATTCCGTAACCTGACACCGTAGTAAAATCCAACCCGTTAATTAATTAAACATGATCCCCAGTCATGTGAAATTCCGTTTTGTTAATTACCGTTCCATTAACCATCACACCGTTGACTTGACAAACTCTTTGTCAATATCCTTACAGCAACCGTCACCGTATAAGATTTCATATCCTATTCAGTTCACCGAACAAATCAGTATCTACCAGGTCATCTAACTAGAACCAATACTTTCTTTCTACATTTTGTTCAGTGGATTGAAGGGATTCATGATACTGTTCAAGCTTTGCAATTACAATTGGAAAACATTATCAAATGGTCAAATTCATCTAGATATAACCAATCCGTTCAGCAGCACCGACATGTCAAAACGATATAAATTGTCAACTGTCTGTGTTTCTGAAAGGTACATCCTGTAGACAGAGCAAAGCACAGCTTGAAATCCGTTACATTAATTATTCTGTGAATTCACAAGGTTCCGAGACAAACCGTTGCTTTAAATATTGTATTCAGAATATTTAAGATGAATAACGATTAACAAATACTAACCGTACTACCTTAAAAACTGGATAGATAGTCTGAATTGTATCTAGTTCTCTACTACTGTTCTCCTGTGTAACTTTTTCTATGAAATTGTAACACCTATACTGGTGAAAGTGCATATCCGTGATCTGTTCAATTTATTCTACCCAAGAAAACAGGAAAAAGCTCTGTATACTGTCAATGTTCTACTGTTAAAACATAACCTATGTGGCAATTAAGTCTGTTCTAGAATATCAATTACTCCAACAAGATTTAAATGAAAGTTCAGCTGTTAACCTACCTAGCGGGGACTGTCGGATCAGAGAGCCTCCACCATTCCTCCGTCAGGGATTACGTTCCAACCCCGAACAATATTCTGGCACACAGTGAATGTCCACATCCACCTCCTGTGTTGTGAGAGGGTCCAATTCACCTCCAACAACGAGTGATTTCAAGCTTGGGTACATTTCCACCTACAACGAGAACACAAGTTAGTGAATGGTTCTTCCCACTTGAAGTACTAATCGAAAGGACTTTGGTTGGATGAAGGGGATATTCGAAATTCACCTGCTTGACCCATCTTCGTAGTCAAATGATACACCGAACCAACATCCAAGAAGGAAACAGTGCCAACAAGTGGTCAACGTCAAAGATGCCTCATCAGCCCATTTCATTGTGAATGATAGTTCCCTTAAATCCAACCGTTATTATGAAATGGAACAATCGATATGGAGTACTCACCGTTATATGCTGCCATCGATTTCATTTCCCAATTCTGGAGTAATTTCATTTCACTAAAAGCACGTTGTTTCTGACAGATACCACAGAACCAGCGACAGTCATAGAGTGCCAAGGAAAAGGTTATGTCAAACGTCTACCAACAATCGGATCAAAGATCACACGCACTTCGGTCCATACCCAGGGACGACACCTATCACGGAGCGTAACGCAGAGCGCAGAGTATGGATCATGGATCATGGATCGGAGAGAACCACTATACATGGAAGGAGCGCCTACCAGACGATTACTGAACTACGCCTGTGAGCAGATCCGGATATTACTTCTATTGTACTGTTTAGATAAGGATGAGAACTCTGTAAGGGTGAGATAACGAGCACTTGACCGACTTGAATTTCCGATTAATTTTTTATTTTTTTTTTGATGGGCCAGTTACCCCCTATTAAATTGAACTTGTGTCTTCAACGCAACTTCAATTTTTCCCAGGGGAGGGGGATGTAACGATACTTGATTGTTTTTTAATAAAAATCAAGCCTCGTTTTAAATATCCGTTTCCCTGAATTTTCCAGTTGAAACAATGCAACACCGTCTGATGGAGATTTCAGTTTCAATATAGTTATTCCGTTTCATTTTGGAAATATTTTTCAGAATCCTAATTAATAAATTCACATTCCGTATAATTGAAATTTCCATCATCAATCCGCCGTAAGAATCCAAAATAAAGAAAAAGTGTCTTTCTGCATTCGGCGTTGTTTTTCCGTCCACAAAAACACACCGAATTCAGTATAAAACATCGTGGATTGCAGATAACGACAGTTTCTTTTACCGATAAAGGGATAACCGCCACCGAGAATATTTCTTCTGGGGAGAATATTCGAGAATTCCGAATTTTGAGTGCAATTTTGATCACGTGACCGTCCACATGTTGGAGAGTTAATAAATAGGGCCGCACCACCAGACGAAGATCATTCATAATTGTTCATTCGGTAGTCATTCGTTATAATTCATTAATAATAATGAATAATGAATCGCAGAATGACTACCGAATGAATAATCATTCGGTAGTCATTCTGCGATTCTGTATTCTAGTCTTGATTCGGTAGTGATTCTTTTCTTGATTCCTTCGTGATTCTTTAATTTTTCCGCTTTAATTAAGTCTGTCTTCGTATTAGAGTTTTCCTTTGCTTTTCTTTATTTTTTTCTAAGTGGTGGTGTGACCGTACCGGAACAAACTGTAAGTCTTTTCTTGATACCGCATACTTCGTGATTCAAAGTTGCATTCTTTTATTTGTTTAATTGTGTTAATCCTTGCTGTTAACCCCCCTGTTTAACGCAGGCTTCTGTCGCCTGGTTCTCTGGTGAACCAAGACCAGTCGACGGAAATCTCGAGGTTTTTTCTACTGGTAGGGGAGAGTTCCTTTGAATTGGACGGCCCATGAACCGGACGCTACAGTTTTTTAAAACACTCGATGGTGATTTGGCATCCTTTACGTAAATCCCATTTTCGCAACAAGGCGCGAGCCACAGGGTCAGCCATTTTACAAGAGATCTAGATCGATGTTGCGAAAATGGGATTTACGTAAGGGATGCTAAATTGCTATCGAGTGTAGAAGAAAACTGTAGCGCCCGGTTCATGGGCTGTCCAGTTCAAAGGAACTCTCCCCTAATGCTTGGCGTGTGACACCCAAGGTTGCCACAGAAAGACCACAGTAACCTATCCCGTCCTACCTCATTTGTGTTCCGTTTAGACTTCCCGTTTAACGCAGACTTCTGTCGCCTGGCTATCTGGTGACGGAAACCAATCGGCAGAAGTCTCGAAGTTTTTCTACTGGTAATGCTTGGCGTGTGACACCCAAGGTTGCCACAGAAAGACCACAGTAACTTATACCGTACTAACCCTGTTGTGTTCCGTGTAGATTTCCCGTTTACCGCAGACTTCTCTCGCCTGGCTATCTGGTGGCAGAAACCAATCGGCAGAAGTCTCGAAGTTTTTCTGCTGGTAATGCTTGGCGTGTACACCCAAGGTTGCCACGGAGAGACCACGATAAACTACCCCGTTATCCTGTAAATTGTTGCATTGTGTTTCACCTGCATCAACCCCGTCCCGTTAATTGAATAGTTTCAATTCTGATTGGCCTGTACACTGAAAATCACTGGAAGTGCTCGGGATCAAACCCATTGCTAAATTAACCGATTACAGAGACTTGGATCTTTCTGAGACACCCGGTTGCTGTAAATTTTGTATAAACCCCGTACATCCGTTATTGTCTCAGAAGGAATCAAAGTAACTGCTATTAATTATTTGCTTTCTTTAATACCTGATAGTTTGACTGAATATAATTGATTTGAATATTCTTTGATTCATTGATTTCAATTTCTGATCACCGTGACAAGTTATTGCATTTCTGTTTTCCTTATTTTTGATCAGCTGTATATATTTCTTGACTTGGAAATAACTGTATGGTTCACTGTAAGTTAGATTGTTGTAATAAATTCGGTTTTAAAGTATTTGTTATCGCTACCATCTTAGATAAACCCGAACTCTGTCTCCGACTAGTAGGTACCTGGGTGGGTTTGCTATTTCTCCCTATTGAAAGAATAGCTGGCGCTCTAGATTAAACCCTTTTCCCGACCAAACCCGTTACAAACTGAGTGGTATGAAAATTTGAAATTGAATAATTTTTTGAATGTTAAATTTAAATTAGATACAGGAGCAAAAGGTGTTAATATATTGCCATATTATGAATTTAAAAATGTCAAACTAGAAAAATTTACCGGAAATATCAATACTTATGGAAATGAAACTTTAAAAATTTTGGGAATTTGTACATTAGAAACAAAATATGAAAACATTATTGAAAATGTAGACTTTCATGTAATGAATACTGAAAAATGTGCAATATTAGGTTTACAAGAAATAATTAAATTCAAGATATCGACTAAAAATAATGAAGATCATAGTATTTCTGAAATATCAAACGAAAATAAAAATGAAATTTATGCTTAAATTTTTTCTAATTATAATGATCTGTTCACAGGTATCGGATGTTTGAAAGATGAGTATCACATAGACGTTGACCTAAATATAACTCCAATAATTGAACCACCGCGAAAAATTCCATTCAATCTTCTCGAAACACTGAAACAAAAACTTCAAGACTTAGAAGACGAAAATATTATAGAGAAATTATCGGAGCCAACCGATTGGGTCGGCTCAATGATGATCGTTCGTAATCCCGATAATGATATAAGAATCTGCATTGACCCCAAGGACTTGAATAAAGCCATAAAACGAGAACATTTCCATGTGCCATCATTAGAAGAATTAACGTACGAGTTATCAAGAGCTAAGTATTTCAGCACTCTAGATTGTAGTAACGGTTTTTGGCATGTTAAATTGGATGATCAAAGTAAGAAACTTACAACTTTCAATACTCCTTACGGAAGATACTGTTTCAAAAGATTGCCATATGGTCTCCGTAATTCATCGGAAAAATTTTTCAAACGTATAAGTGATTTATTTTCTTCGGTTAAAGGTATCAAAATTTATGTAGATGATATTTTGATATTTGCAAGAAGCATTGAGGAACATGACAAAATTTTAAAGATTGCTTAGGATATTTGTAGAAAAAATAATATTAAACTGAACAAAAACAAATGTAAATTTGGCATTACCGAAATCAAATATATGGGTCATATATTAACTTCTAGTCGAATAAAACCAGATGAAGAAAAAATTAAAGCCATTAAATTTTATGAAACTCCTTAGAATAAAAAAGACGTAGAAATCTTTTTAGGAATGATTACATATTTACAAAGATTTATTCCAAATGCATCTAGTATAACAGAACCGCTAAGAAATTTATTTAAATCAAATATTGAATTTCAATGGAATCATGAACAACAAAATTCATTCGAATCGTTAAAAAATATTATTCCAAAAGAACCAATATTAGGATATTTTCAACAAACTGAAAACATAATAATATAATGTGATGCATCTTCAAAAGGTCTTGGTACTTGTATCAAACAGAAAACTAAAATAATTGCCTATGCATCAAGGTCCTTGACAGAATCTCAAAAATCTTATGCGCAAATAGAAAAAGAAATGCTCGCAGTAGTATTGAGTTGTGAAAAATTTCATCAATATTTATTTGCAAATGGAGATATCACTATTGAAACTGATCATCGACCATTAATATCAATTTTCTCAAAACCTCTTGTTAAAACTCCTCCTCGATTGCAAAGAATGCTTTTGAAACTTCAACCTTACCAATTTAAATTAGTATATAAACCGGGGAAAGAATTGAAAATTGCTGATGCTTTATCAAGAGCCTATATTGATGAAGAATATGAATTTACAAAAGATATTGATTTGCATATTTGCTCAATAGTAAAGAATTTACCTGTGTCAGATTTAAAAATAGAAAAGATCAAACAATTCATCAAAACTGACAGTCACTTGCAAAATTTAGTGAAATTAATAAAAAATGGTTTTCCTAATAACAAAAAGAATTTAGAAAATGACATGAAAATTTATTGGACCTATAGAAATGAATTAACTTTTATTGAAGGTTTAATATTCAAAGGTGATAAAATTTTAATACCGGAAGAATTAAGACAAGATACATTAAAACAATTACATATAGGACATATGGGTAAAGAAAAAATTAAAAACAGAGCTAGAGAACTAGTATTTTGGCCAGGTTTATCATTACAAATAGATAAATTGAGTGATTCTTGTAAAACTTGTAACCTATATAGAAAACAAAATGTGAAAGAACCTCTAATTAATCATGATATTCCTAATGAGCCGTGGATTAAAGTTGGAATCGATTTATTCTACTTCAATAATAAAAATTATCTAATAATGTTGGATTATTATTCTAAATTCATAAAAATATCTAATTTGAATATGAATACGACTACAAATAATATCATAACAAATTTAAAAAATATTTTCTCTAGACAAGGAATACCAAGAAGTTTGTTCGGATTCAGGTCCACAATTTACCTATTCCGAATTTGAAACTTTTGCTAATAATTGAAATTTTAACGATACTTTGTCAAATCCACATCATCATCAGTCGAATGGAATGGTTGAAAGAGCAGTACAAACAGTAAAAAATATATTAAAGAAATCTCTACATAGCGGTAATGATCCATTTTTAGCCTTACTAGAATATCGTAATACGCCATTATCGAATAATGTTGGAAGTCCGTCACAACTTCTCAACAGCAGACGACTGAGAGGAATTCTACCTATTCTGGAAAAATCATTATCTCCGGAAATTTATGATAGAAATAAAATAAAGAGTTTTCATAGGAAATTCCTACGTCCAATACAATATAATTATGGACATAATATTATAAAAATCGAAAAGGAAAATGATATAGAAAATTGTAGAAATAAGAGCAATATCGATAATTCAACAAATTCAGAAAATTATGTCAATGCAGGTACTAGATCTAGTGGCAGAACAATAAAATATCCAAATTTCTTGAATATAAAAGATTTTACTTCAAAATCTTATGATTGAATTCAATGATTTATTATTGTGTATGACTAGTTTAAGCTTAGTATAGAATAGGAAAAGTATTAGGAGTACAGATGTAATTACAATTTGTTTTTGAATTATGGAAATTAAAAGTTTTATTTTTGTAATAAAAGAAGGGAGACGCATGTCTCTTTTGTACATATGTATGTAACTTGATTTATAGGAAGATGTTGTTCAGTTCTAGAATAAACCAGCACCCTCAACAGGTTCTTGATTAATTATCAAGTTTATTCCAAATGTAACAAGGGGGGTCTAACCCCTTGCTCATTTTTGACCCTCAAAATCGATATTTTCGAAATCGAGTTTCTGTGCTAGGGTAGAAGCCTAGGCAACGCTGAATATATATAACTGGAAATCCCAATTGGATCGGATGAATATAACAGGAGATATCGCAGATTGAAAATTGCAATTTTTGAAAAATGCCATTTCCCAGATGAAAATCTCAACAGAGGGAGACAGGCTTTCGAAAATGCTCGCAATAGATTCAGCGTGTCCAGAAACCTATATTTTTATACCAAAGTTTCAAATATCTGGCCTTGTTTGGGAGAAACTAATTTTTTTTGTTTTTCCAATTTTCATTTTCGAGTCGAGTCCGAAGAGCTCTCTGGAAAGCAATTCTCTATTGAAGCATCATTTGTTTGGTTTTCTAGAATCTTCGAAACGAATTCTATGCACTCCATATCCTGAGACATTAATAGAACATCCTGATTTTCAGACAGAGTGGAAAATAGGTCATTGTAGGGGGGTCTAACACCTTGCTCATTCTTGACCCTCAAAATCGAGAATTTCGAAATCGAGTATTTGTGCTAGGGTAGAAGTCTAGGCAACGCTGATTATGGAACCGGAAATCTCAATTGGTTCAGATGAATATAACAGGAGATATCGCAGATTGAAAATTGCAATTTTTGAAAAATGCCATTTTCCAGATGAAAATCTCAACGGAGGGAGACAGGCTTTCGAAAATGCTCGCAATAGATTCAGCGTACCCAGAAACCTTCGAAAAGAACAGATGGGTTTTTGTAAAAATCGATCCAGTGTTGACAACTTAATGATGCTAGAAACTGCTATAAGAGAAAGCTTCAGTAAAAGAGAACACCTAGTTGCAGTATTTTTTGACATTGAATGTGCATATGATTTGACATGGAGGTATGGCATAGTCAGGACTATCCATAACTGGGGACTAAAAGGTAGACTTGCTAAGTTTATTGTCAATTTCCTTGAAAGAAGAAAATTTCGTGTTAAGATAGGAGACGAATTGTCTGATAGCTGTGATCTGGAAAATGGAATTCAACAAGGCTCTAATCTCAGTAACAACTTGTTCAAGGTGGCTGTGAATCCGATTTTCGATGGTCTTGATCCTGAAATACAAAAATCCATGTTTGTGGATGATTTGACTATTTTTATCTCCTCGCCAACAATTGATGGTGCAGAAGACAAACTACAATCTGCAATTAACATCATCATGAAAAATACAAACAAACTGGGTTTCAAACTTTCTCCAAGCAAAACAATTGGTGTTAACTTTTCCAGACTGAGATCCATACACGATTACCCAAAACTCTTTTTGGTTACAAAAAAAGTAATTTTCAAAACTGAAGTAAGATACCTTGGTATGATATTTGACCATAAACTCACTTGGTCAGAGCACATAAAAAACTTGGAGAGAAGCTGTAAACCATTACTTAATATGATGAGATGCATAGCCGGAATAAAATGGGGAGCTGATCGAAGCACACTCTTGACCATATATAGATCCCTAATTCTATCAAGAATAGATTACGGATCGATTATTTACAGATCGGCGAGGAAGAGTTGGCTAAAAATATTGGACAGAATTCATTATGGTGGTATAAAAATTGCCATTGCAGCATTCAGGACAAGCCCTATAGAATCAGTGTTAGTTGAAGGTGGCCTTCCACCTTTACATATACGAAGAAGTCGCCTTCTGAAAAATTACCTCTCTAAGTTGCCAGCACAAAAGTCGAACCCACTGTATGACAGAATATTTGTATCTGATGAATTAGAGACCACTTCTATGACAGCAAATTTAAAGAAAATTTTTGATGAACTTAACTTCCCCGAGATATTTCCACTGCAGACTTATGAGTTTGCCCCTTGGAGGTACCAAGCTCCCAAAGTTAACCTGTAATGTCATAAGTACACCAAAGAGGATGCCAATAGAATAATACTCAGAATGGAATTCATGATGATAATGTCCAACTTTATAGATGATTTTATCATTTATACTGATGCCTCAAAAACAGAGTATACCTCTGTCTGCACTATATTCACTGCTGAATTGTACGCTATCTGGCAAGCATTGAGGTGTTGTGATTTGATGGGAAACTCTTCGTTTGTGATCTGTACGGACTCGTTGAGCTCATTGGAGAAACTTCGGGATCCATTTCATTCTCATGGACTGATTAATCAGTCTCAGGCCGCAATCATATGGCTGCAGCAGCAGGGAAAACGTATCGAATTTTTTTGGACACCTGCACATATTGGAATTCCAGGCAATGAAATTGTTGACAGAGCTGCTAAGCATGCTACCATGGAACCACCAGATGAAGGAGTTTGTGTAGATTACTATGATATTAAAAATATTCTCAGAAAATATCAAGAAAAAGAGTGGCAGACAGAATGGGATAAGAGTACATCTAAACTGAAGGAAATTAGGACATCAGTTACTGATATTAAATATTCACGGAATCTAGGCCGTAGAGAAGAAGTGGTACTGACAAGATTACGAATAGGACATACAAATGCAACATCACTGTATATGTTGAGGGGATTGAGTAAGCCAAGATGCGAAAAATGCGGTTAGATATTAACTGTCAAGCATATTCTCATTGAATGTGCGAGTTACAAAGATATTCGTGAACAAATCAATGTTGACAGTTCTCTCGAAGATGTATTAAAGAATGACGAGCTTGCAGAGCAGAAGGTTTTACTTTTCTTAGAAAAAACCAACTATCTGGGGAGAGTATGATGTACATAATGTAATCTCTTATCTTTAGTATTTCGTTACTAGGATACCAGCTCACACATTTTTCATATAGTTATTTATACATATAATTTATTTATACACATATAATCTATTTATTCACATATAATCTACTTATGCACATATAATCTATATATACACATAATATATTTTATACAGGTGAAACCCTATATGTTTTATATACTGATTTGATTTTCTGTTTTGAGTAATGCTGGAGTCTATACAAGGCTAATGACCATAGCAGTCGATGCCTTAAACTACAATTGAAAAAAAAATCTTGCCCTGTTTAGGAGAAAATAATTTTTTTCGTTTTTCCACTTTTCATTTTCGAATTGAGTCCGAAGGGCTCTCTGGAAAGCAATTCTCCATTGAAGCATCAACTGTTTGTTTTTCTAGAATCTTCGAAATAAATTCTATGCACTCCATATCCTGAGACATCAATAGAACATCCTTATTTTCAGACAGAGTGGAAAATAGGTCATTGTAGGGGGGTCTAACCCCTTGCTCATTTTTGACTCTAAAAATCGAGATTTTCGAAATCGAGTTTCTGTGCTAGGGTAGAAGCCTAGGCAACGCTGATTATAGAACCGGAAATCCCAATTCGATCATTGTAGGGGGGTCTAACCCCATTCTCATTTTTGACCCTCAAAATCGAGATTTTCGAGAAAAGTTTCTATGCTAGGGTAGAAACCTAGGCAACGCTGAATATATATATATAACCGAAAATCCCAATTGGATCGGATGAATATAAGAGGAGATATCGCAGATTGTAAATGGCAATTTTTGAAAAATGCCATTTCCCAGATGAAAATCTTAACGGAGATAGATAGGCTCTCGAAAATGCCCGCAATAGATTCAGCGTGTCCGAACACCCATATTTTTATACCAAAGATTCAAATATCTGGCCCTGTTTAGGAGAAAATAATTTTTTTCGTTTTTCCACTTTTCATTTTCGAGTTGAGTCCGAAGAGCTCTCTAGAAAGCAGTTCTCTATTGAAGCATCAACTGTTTGGTTTTCTAGAGTCTTCGAAATGAATTGTATGCACTCCATATGCTGAGACATTAATAGAACATCCTTATTTTCAGACAGAGTGGAAAATAGGTCATTGTAGGGGGGTCTAACCCCTTGCTCATTTTTGACCCTCAAAATCGAGATTTTCGAAATCGAGTTTCTGTGCTAGAGTAGAAGCCTAGGCAACGCTGATTATAGAACCAGAAATCCCAATTGGATCGGATGAATATAACAGGAGATATCGCAGATTGAAATTGCAATTTTTGAAAAATGCCATTTTCCAGATGAAAATCTCAACGGAGGGAGACAGGCTTTCGAAAATGCTCGTAATAGATTCAGCGTGTCCAGAAACCTATATTTTCATACCAAAGTTTTAAATATCTTGTCCTGTTTAGGAGAAAAAAATTTTTTTTTTCGTTTTTTCACTTTTCATTTTCGAGTTGAGTCCGAAGAGCTCTCTAGAAAGCAATTCTCCATTGAAGCATCGACTGTTTGGTTTTCTAGAATCATCGAAATAAATTCTATGCACTCCATATCCTGAGACATTAATAGAACATCCTTATTTTCAGACAGAGTGGAAAATAGGTCATTGTAGGGGGGTCTAACACCTTGCTCATTTTTGACTCTCAAAATATAGATTTTCGAAAAGAGTTTCTATGCTAGGGTAGAAGCCTAGGCAACGCTGATTATAGAATCAGAACTCCCAATTGGATCGGATGAATATAACAGGAGATATCGCAGATTGAAAATTGCAATTTTCCAGATGAAAATCTCAACGGAGGGAGGCAGGCTTTCGAAAATGCTCGCAATAGGTTCAGCGTGTCCAGAAACCTATATTTTCATACCAAAGTTTCAAATATCTGGCCTTGTTTGGGAGAAAATAATTTTTTTTGTTTTTCCACTTTTCATTTTCGAGTTAAGTCCGAAGAGCTCTCTGGAAAGCAATTCACTATTGAAACATCAACTGTTTGGTTTTCTAGAATCTTCGAAATAAATTCTATGCACTCCATATCCAGAGACTTCAATAGATCATCCTTATTTTCAGACAGAGTGGAAAATAGGTCATTGTAGGGGGGTCTAACCCCTTGCTCATTTTTGACCCTCAAAATCGAGAATTTCGAAATCGAGTTTTTGTGCTAGGGTAGAAGTCTAGGCAACACTGATTATGGAACTGGAAATCTCAATTGGTTCAGATGAATAAAAGAGGAGATATCGCAAATTGAAAATTGCAATTTTTGAAAAATGCCATGTTCCAGATGAAAATCTTAACGGAGGGAGACAGGCTCTGGAAAATGCCCGCAGTAGATTCAGCGTGTCCCGAAACCTGAATTTTCATACCAAAGTTTCAAATATCTTGTCCTGTTTAGGAGAAAATAATTTTTTTCGTTTTTCCACTTTTCATTTTCGAGTTGAGTCCGAAGATCTCTCTGGAAAGCAATTCTTCATTGAAGCATCAACTGTTGGGTTTTCTAGAATCTTCGAAATAAATTCCATGCTTTCCATATCCTGAGACATTAATAGAACATCCTTATTTTCAGACAGAGTGGAAAATAGGTGCACTCCATATCCTGAGACATTAATAGAACATCCTTATTTTCAGACAGAGTGGAAAATAGGTCATTGTAGGGGGTTCTAACAGCTTGCTCATTTTTGACCCTCAAAATCGAGATTTTCGAAAAGAGTTTCTATGCTAGGATAGAAGCCTAGGCAACGATGATTATAGAACCGAAAATCCCAATTGGATCGGATGAATATAACAGGAGATATCGCAGATTGAAAAATGCCATTTTCCAGATGAAAATCTTAGAGGGGATAGATAGGTTCTCGTAAATGCCCGCAATAGATTCAGCGTGTCCGGAAACCCAAATTGTCATACCAAAGTTTTAAATATCTTGTCCTGTTTAGGGGAAAATATGTTTTTTCGTTTTTCCACTTTTCATTTTCGAGTTGAGTCCGAAGAGCTTTCTGGAAAGCAATTCTCTATTGAAGCATCAACTGTTTGGTTTTCTAGAGTCTTCGAAATGAATTGTATGCACTCCATATGCTGAGACATTAATAGAACATCCTTATTTTCAGACAGAGTGGAAAATAGGTCATTGTAGGGGGGTCTAACCACTTGCTCATTTTTGACCCTCAAAATCGAGATTTTCGAAATCGCGTTTCTGTGCTAGAGTAGAAGCCTAGGCAACGCTGATTATAGAACCGGAAATCCCAATTGGATCGGATGAATATAACAGGAGATATCGCAAATTGAAAATTGCAATTTTTCGAAAAATGCCATTTTCCAGATGAAAATTTCAACGGAGGGAGACAGGCTTTCGAAAATGCTCGTAATAGATTCAGCGTGTCCAGAAACCTATATTTTCATACCAAAGTTTCAAATATCTTGTCCTGTTTGGGAGAAAATTATTTTTTTTGTTTTTAAACTTTTCATTTTCGAGTTGAGTCCGAAGAGCTCTCTGGAAAGCAATTCTCTATTGAAGCATCAACTGTTTGGTTTTCTAGAATCTTCGAAATAAATTCTATGCACTCAATATCCTGAGACATTAATAGAACATCCTTATTTTCAGACAGAGTTGAAAATAGGTCATTGTAGGGGGGGTCTAACCCCTTGCTCATTTTTGACCCTCAAAATCGAAAATTTCGAAATCGAGTTTTTGTGCTAGGGTAGAAGTCTAGGCAACGCTGATTATGGTACCAGAAATCTCAATTGGTTCAGATGAATATAACAGGAGATATCGCAGATTGAAAATTGCAATTTTTGAAAAATGCCATTTCCCAGATGAAAATCTCAATGGAGGGAGACAGTCTTTCAAAAATGCTCGCAATAGATTCAGCGTGTCCAGAAACCTATATTTTCATACCAAAGTTTCCAATATCTGGCCTTGTTTGGGAGAAAATAATTTTTTTTGTTTTTCCACTTTTCATTTTCTAGTTGAGTCCGAAGAGCTCTCTGGAAAGCAATTCTCCATTGAAGCATCAACTGTTTGTTTTTCTAGAATCTTCGAAATAATTTCTATGCACTCCATATACTGAGACATTATTAGAACATCCCTATTTTCAGACAGAGTGGAAAATAGGTCATTGTAGGGGGGTCTAACACCTTGCTCATTCTTGACCCTCAAAATCGAGAATTTCGAAATCGAGTTTTTGTGCTAGGGTAGAAGTCTAGGCAACGCTGATTATGGAACCGGAAATCTCAATTGGTTCAGATGAATATAACAGGAGATATCGCAGATTGAAAATTGCAATTTTTGAAAAATGCCATTTTCCAGATGAAAATCTGCGCGGAGGGAGATAGGCTTTCAAAATTGCTCGCAATAGATTCAGCGTGTCCGGAAACCGATATTTTCATACCAAAGTTTTAAATATCTTGTCCTGTTTAGGAGAAAATAATTTTTTTCGTTTTTCCACTTTTCATTTTCGAATTGAGTCCGAAGAACTCTCTGGAAAGCAATTCTCCATTGAAGCATCAACTGTTTGGTTTTCTAGAATCATCGAAATAAATTCTATGCACTCCATATCCTGAGACATTAATAGAACATCCTTATTTTCAGACAGAGAGGAAAATAGGTCATTGTAGGGGGTTCTAACACCTTGCGCATTTTTGACCCTCAAAATCGAGATTTTCGAAAAGAGTTTCTATGCTAGGCTAGAAGCCTAGGCAACGATGATTATAGAACCGGCAATACAAATTAGATCGGATGAATATAACAGGAGATATCGCAGATTGAAAAATGCCATTTTCCAGATGAAAATCTTAACGGGGATAGATAGGCTCTCGAAAATGCCCGCAATAGAGTCAGCCTGTCTCCCTCAAAATCGAGTTTCGAGAAGAGTTTCTATGCTAGGGTAGAAGCCTAGGCAACGCTGATTATAGAACCGAAAATCCCAATTGGATCGGATGAATATAACAGGAGATATCGCAGATTGAAAAATGCCATTTTCCAGATGAAAATCTTAGAGGGAATAGATAGGCTCTCGTAAATGCCCGCAATAGATTCAGCGTGTCCGGAAACCTAAATTGTCATACCAAAGTTTTAAATATCTTGTTCTGTTTAGGAGAAAATATGTTTTTTCGTTTTTCCACTTTTCATTTTCGAGTTGAGTCCGAAGAGCTTTCTGGAAAGCAATTCTCTATTGAAGCATCAACTGTTTGGTTTTCTAGAGTCTTCGAAATGAATTGTATGCACTCCATATGCTGAGACATTAATAGAACATCCTTATTTTCAGACAGAGTGGAAAATAGGTCATTGTAGGGGGGTCTAACCCCTTGCTCATTTTTGACCCTCAAAATCGAGATTTTCGAAATCGAGTTTCTGTGCTAGAGTAGAAGCCTAGGCAACGCTGATTATTATAGAACCGGAAATCCCAATTGGATCGGATGAATATAAGAGGAGATATCGCAGATTGTAAATGGCAATTTTTGAAAAATGCCATTTCCCAGATGAAAATCTTAACGGAGATAGATAGGTTCTCGAAAATGCCCGCAATAGATTCAGCGTGTCCGAACACCCATATTTTTATACCAAAGATTCAAATATCTGGCCCTGTTTAGGAGAAAATAATTTTTTTCGTTTTTCCACTTTTCATTTTCGAGTTGAGTCCGAAGAGCTCTCTAGAAAGCAGTTCTCTATTGAAGCATCAACTGTTTGGTTTTCTAGAGTCTTCGAAATGAATTGTATGCACTCCATATGCTGAGACATTAATAGAACATCATTATTTTCAGACAGAGTGGAAAATAGGTCATTGTAGGGGGGTCTAACCCCTTGCTCATTTTTGACCCTCAAAATCGAGATTTTCGAAATCGAGTTTCTGTGCTAGAGTAGAAGCCTAGGCAACGCTGATTATAGAACCAGAAATCCCAATTGGATCGGATGAATATAACAGGAGATATCGCAGATTGAAATTGCAATTTTTGACAAATGCCATTTTCCAGATGAAAATCTCAACGGAGGGAGACAGGCTTTCGAAAATGCTCGTAATAGATTCAGCGTGTCCAGAAACCTATATTTTCATACCAAAGTTTCAAATATCTTGTCCTGTTTAGGAGAAAAAAAAATTTTTTTTCGTTTTTTCACTTTTCATTTTCGAGTTGAGTCCGAGGAGCTCTCTGGAAAGCAATTCTCCATTGAAGCATCGACTGTTTGGTTTTCTAGAATCATCGAAATAAATTCTATGCACTCCATATCCTGAGACATTAATAGAACATCCTTATTATCAGACAGAGTGGAAAATAGGTCATTGTAGGGGGGTCTAACACCTTGCTCATTTTTGACTCTCAAAATATAGATTTTCGAAAAGAGTTTCTATGCTAGGGTAGAAGCCTAGGCAACGCTGATTATAGAATCAGAACTCCCAATTGGATCGGATGAATATAACAGGAGATATCGCAGATTGAAAATTGCAATTTTCCAGATGAAAATCTCAACGGAGGGAGGCAGGCTTCCGAAAATGCTCGCAATAGGTTCAGCGTGTCCAGAAACCTATATTTTCATACCAAAGTTTCAAATATCTGGCCTTGTTTGGGAGAAAATAATTTTTTTTTTTTTTTCCACTTTTCATTTTCGAGTTGAGTCCGAAGAGCTCTCTGGAAAGCAATTCTCTATTGAAACATCAACTGTTTGGTTTTCTAGAATCTTCGAAATAAATTCTATGCACTCCATGTCCAGAGACTTCAATAGATCATCCTTATTTTCAGACAGAGTGGAAAATAGGTCATTGTAGGGGGGTCTAACCCCTTGCTCATTTTTGACCCTCAAAATCGAGAATTTCGAAATCGAGTTTTTGTAATAGGGTAGAAGTCTAGGCAACACTGATTATGGAACTGGAAATCTCAATTGGTTCAGATGAATAAAAGAGGAGATATCGCAAATTGAAAATTGCAATTTTTGAAAAATGCCATGTTCCAGATGAAAATCTTAACGGAGGGAGACAGGCTCTGGAAAATGCCCGCAGTAGAGTCAGCGTGTCCCGAAACCTGAATTTTCATACCAAAGTTTCAAATATCTTGTCCTGTTTAGGAGAAAATAATTTTTTTCGTTTTTCCACTTTTCATTTTCGAGTTGAGTCCGAAGATCTCTCTGGAAAGCAATTCTTCATTGAAGCATCAACTGTTGGGTTTTCTAGAATCTTCGAAATAAATTCCATGCTTTCCATATCCTGAGACATTAATAGAACATCCTTATTTTCAGACAGAGTGGAAAATAGGTGCACTCCATATCCTGCGACATTAATAGAACATCCTTATTTTCAGACAGAGTGGAAAATAGGTCATTGTAGGGGGTTCTAACAGCTTGCTCATTTTTGACCCTCTAAATCGAGATTTTCGAAAAGAGTTTCTATGCTAGGATAGAAGCCTAGGCAACGATGATTATAGAACCGGAAATACCAATTGGATCGGTTGAATATAACAGGAGATATCGCAGATTGAAAAATGCCATTTTCCAGATGAAAATTTTAACGGGGATAGATAGGCTCTCGAAAATGCCCGCAATAGATTCAGTCTGTATCCCTCAAAATCGAGTTTCGAGAAGAGTTTCTATGCTAGGGTAAAAGCCTAGGCAACGCTGATTATAGAACCGAAAATCCCAATTGGATCGGATGAATATAACAGGAGATATCGCAGATTGAAAAATGCCATTTTCCAGATGAAAATCTTAGAGGGGATAGATAGGTTCTCGTAAATGCCCGCAATAGATTCAGCGTGTCCGGAAACCCAAATTGTCATACCAAAGTTTTAAATATCTTGTCCTGTTTAGGGGAAAATATGTTTTTTCGTTTTTCCACTTTTCATTTTCGAGTTGAGTCCGAAGAGCTTTCTGGAAAGCAATTCTCTATTGAAGCATCAACTGTTTGGTTTTCTAGAGTCTTCGAAATGAATTGTATGCACTCCATATGCTGAGACATTAATAGAATATCCTTATTTTCAGACAGAGTGGAAAATAGGTCATTGTAGGGGGGGTCTAACCACTTGCTCATTTTTGACCCTCAAAATCGAGATTTTCGAAATCGCGTTTCTGTGCTAGAGTAGAAGCCTAGGCAACGCTGATTATAGAACCGGAAATCCCAATTGGATCGGATGAATATAACAGGAGATATCGCAAATTGAAAATTGCAATTTTTCGAAAAATGCCATTTTCCAGATGAAAATTTCAACGGAGGGAGACAGGCTTTCGAAAATGCTCGTAATAGATTCAGCGTGTCCAGAAACCTATATTTTCATACCAAAGTTTCAAATATCTTGTCCTGTTTGGGAGAAAATTATTTTTTTTGTTTTTCCACTTTTCATTTTCGAGTTGAGTCCGAAGAGCTCTCTGGAAAGCAATTCTCTATTGAAGCATCAACTGTTTGGTTTTCTAGAATCTTCGAAATAAATTTTATGCACTCAATATCCTGAGACATTAATAGAACATCCTTATTTTCAGACAGAGTTGAAAATAGGTCATTGTAGGGGGGGTCTAACCCCTTGCTCATTTTTGACCCTCAAAATCGAAAATTTCGAAATCGAGTTTTTGTGCTAGGGTAGAAGTCTAGGCAACGCTGATTATGGTACCAGAAATCTCAATTGGTTCAGATGAATATAACAGGAGATATCGCAGATTGAAAATTGCAATTTTTGAAAAATGCCATTTCCCAGATGAAAATCTCAACGGAGGGAGACAGGCTTTCGAAAATGCTCGCAATAGATTCAGCGTGTCTAGAAACCTTTATTTTAACCAAAGTTTCAAATATCTGTCCTTGTTTGGGAGAAAATAATTTTTTTTGTTTTTCCACTTTTCATTTTCTAGTTGAGTCCGAAGAGCTCTCTGGAAAGCAATTCTCCATTGAAGCATCAACTAATTGGTTTTCTAGAATCTGCGAAATGAATTCTATGCACTCCATATCCTGAGACATTAATAGAACATCCTTATTTTCAGATAGAGTGGAAAATAGGTCATTGTAGGGGGGTCTAACCCCTTTCTCATTTTTGACCCTCAAAATCGAGATTTTCGAAATCGACTTTCTGTGCTAGGCTAGAAGCCTAGGCAACGCTGATTATAGAACCGGAAATCTCGATTGGATCAGATGAATATTTATTTATTTATTTATTTATTTATTTATTTATTTATAAATAGGAACCCTTACAGGAAAATATCCCACTTACAAGGGTTCACAGAATAAAAACAAGAATTTTACAAGAAGAAAATGAGAAAACAATATATAGGTATACAAGCAGCTCCAATTTTAAAGATCCCCAACATCTGATCCGAACAACAAAAACGAAATTCAACAGTCAAAAAAGCACAGGAAATCCCATCTTACGGAATGCGGAATAAACAAGAGTTAATACTCCTCCTAAAACCAGTCATCGATACATCAAATATGTCAATTTTACCCAAATATGTATTATAAAAGCGCATCATCCTCAAAAAAACAGAGTTGTAAAACAATGAGGTGCGAGCCCTAGGAACGGAGAAAAGCGCCCTCTGTCGGGTGTTGACGCTCGGAATATTGAATGTTATAAAATTAATAAGTGGAAAATTGAAATTGTTACTCAAAATTCGATAAAGAAAAATTCCATCAGAGACCATTCTCCTCCGCTCCAGGGTCGACATCTTATGCAGCACTAAGCTGGCTTCATAATCTAGTTGACACGGATGACGGCACCTATAGTTAAGATTCTTTATGAATTTTCTTTGTACACTCTCCACTCTATCAACATATTTATAATAGAAAGGTGACCAGATCGGCGTTGCATATTCTAGAGTGCTCCGCACTAAACTGAAATAAAGGGTCCTCAAAGCAGTCACATTTTGGAACTGCTTTGTCACCCTTAAGATGAATCCAAGCATTCTGAAAGCCCTTGCGACAATATGCTCCACATGCGCATCAAACGATAATTTAGAATCCAATACTACGCCGAGATCCCTGACCCTGGTCACTTTGCCAATCGCTCTTCCTTCAATAGAGAGTGGTTGATCTATAGGATTCGTATTTTTCGTGAAGCTGATATGGTTACATTTTTCTATATTCAAAGTAAAGTATCTACCAGAGCAAAACCTGGAAAACCGATCAAGGTCTTCCTGAAAACCAACAGAATCCCCCCGTGAGCAAATGCGCCTGAAAATCTTGAGATCGTCCGCATACAGCTCGTAATAGGTGTTCAAAAAACATAAAGACACATCGTCAATATACATGGCAAAAAGAAGGGGACCCAAATGGGAGCCTTGAGGTACTCCTGAAGTAACATCTGCCACATCCGAGGAAACACCTTTCACCACAACGTATTGTCTTCTATTAGATATGTAAGTCTCAAGCCATCTCGACAAAGATCCCACTATTCCAAACGAAGAAAGAATCCTAATAAGAGTTCCATGGTGCACCTTGTCAAACGCCTTGGCCATGTCGGTATAAACCGCATCGACCTGTATACCCAAGTCGAAACTTTCTGAAAGGAAATGCATGTAAGGAGCTAAATTAGTTAAAACCGACCTGCCCCTGAAGAATCCATGCTGGTTCACAGTGATTCCAGGCCCAATGAAATGAAACAGTTGATCGGTAACAATCGATTCAAATATCTTACCAAAGTGGCTTAGAATAGAGATTGGCCTATAATTAACTATTTGATTATTTTTACCACCTTTATGAACAGGGACAACTTTTGCAAGTTTCCATTTTTCAGGAAATAGACCTTGTTGAATTGATTGATTGAAAATTAGATGTAGTGGTTCAACCAAGCTGTCAATACATGATTTTATGAAAATGGCTGGAATCTGATCAGGACCTGAACCTTTGTTGGTACTGAGGGTTTCAATTTTCTTCACAATATCTGAGAACTCGATTTGATTTATGGACACACATCCTAGCCCTCTGGAGCGAGTCTCATCGATCTCACAAATAATTGGCTTATTGGGATCCTCATACACTCCGGCAAAATACTTCATAAATGCATTCGACACCGTCACATCAGTATCATAGGTCACGCCATCATGAATCAAAGATTCCGGGATATTATTTTTTTTTCTGACCTCAGAAACATATGACCAGATATGCTTGGAGTCTCTTGTAATATTAATCTCGATTTGAGACAAATGTTCGGAATAATCTTTGTTGATAGAGCGTTTACATTGTTTACGCAATGCGACAAAATTTTCATAATCATAACTACTTTTAAATTTTCTATACCTATTATGTGACCTATTCTTCTCGCGAATCAGATTTATTGTATTCACAGAATACCATGATGGAAATTTATTTTTTACAATTTTACGGCATGGAACGAACATTTGTATGGCAGCATTGATTATGTTATAAAAAGCCTCTACATTATCATTCACGTTATCGTAAGCAAGTAAAGACCTCCAATCAATGGATGAGATATAATCATTTATTGCAGTATAATCTGCTTTGAAAAAGTTATGAACTGAACGAGACTTCACAGAGGACGCAAGTCCTCCGCATATATTCATGTGGACTTCAAATGCCGGATGATGACTATCTTCTTTCACAAAAGGTAAATTACTTCGAATGACACTCACTTCATTGAAAGAAGTCAGAAAAAGATCTAAAATTCTGTTACTCGCATTAGAAATGTTGTTAAACTGAAGAAGTGCATTATAAGATAAAAAGTCACTGAGGGCAGTGTAGGCATCACCCTGAACCACATCAGATATGAATCCTCCATTTAGCGAGTCCTCCTTCCACGAACACAACGGAAGGTTAAAATCACCAACCAATACAAAAATGTCATCACAATGTTTTTCAATTAAAGCAGTCACCTTGTCGAAGAAATGTATGTAGCCCTCGGGACGAGTATCGGGCGGTATGTAGCACACACCGATGAATACATTCTGGTTTCCTGCTACATTACTCAACTTCAGCCATACATCTTCTATTATGGAGGATTTGGAGAGTAAGACCTCCTGGGCTTGTATGGTTTTATCAACTGCTATGAAAACGCCACCACCGTCTTTTTTAACATCGACTTCCCGGTCCTTGCGGAAGAGGTTGTATTTATTAGAGATAAATTCAGCATCACCGATTCTGTCGTTGAGCCAAGACTCGGTAACACAAATTATTTCACAAGAACAATTTAACGAAGATTTAAGGAATTCCAATGTCTTGGTCCGCAAACCCCTGCAGTTCTGATAAAACAAAGATAAATTATAACCCATTTAAAAGAGAAACTAAACAACTTATGGGCAACTGGGGTCTCCCCCAAGGCACTACTTCGACAGTTTATCCAAATCACTTTCACCGACAATATGAACTATCTTAGAAGAGTCATTCTGTCTCAGCAAAACTCTACTTTCTTGAATCCAACAGTACTTGTAATTATGACTTTTAGAAAAGTGTTTAGCCAAATAAAACAATCTTTTATTGAATCCAGTTAGAGACTCATTAATATAAATCTTCTGCTCCGAGCTCACAAAGCCCACATCATTCGCTCCGAGGTTTTAACCAGATCTCCTATACGCTCTCAAAAAATCGTCCCTTGACGTCTTGTTCCTAAAGTTCACAATAATTGGTCTTGGCTTTTTCTCACTTTTGGGCATAGAATGAACCCTGTAACAGCCCTCAATAGAAGTCTCCGGATTTGGAACGTTTATTTTTGTTGATATATCCTTTATAATTGACAAAACGTTTTCATTCCTAGCCTCAGGAACGCCAACTACTTCAAGGTCCTTATTCTTGAGCTCCTGCCGGAGCGTATTCATTTCAGTCTTCATTCTCTCATTATCAGCTTTCAGAGATATTATTTCAGAATCATGCTGATCGAGTTTATTATACAAGCTTTCGAAGCTTTTAATTTTTGATTCAAAATCGTGAAGCTTCTCGCCATAAAAATTGAGGGATCTAGAGAATTCAGTCTGCTGTTTATTAATGGCAGAAAGTTCCGCCATGATCATATCAAATTTCTTCTCCACATTTGAAATATTCACAGACGGTGTGACATCGCCGCCACTGCAATTCGCACATACCCATTTAATTCCTCCATTATCGGTTGAAATTTTAAGAAAATCTGAAGATATTCCGATACATGCAAGATGCGCCTCACCGCGACACAAAAAACACGGCACAGCTGGTCTATTTCTACTCACGGAAGAATCGCAAGATAGGCAATTTGCGGGCATATTTCCACGGCACCTGATTTCGGTTGACTGACCGGTAATAATTAGGGAAAATTTTACAATTAAACCCTAGAACAACAGTGTTTAATATGGGGCACTTCCCGAAAAAAACACAGAAAGTCCTATGCTATTCAACGAGCAGTCGTAAGGATTATTTCACGACGGAAAACACAGGAACAAACGAAAAACATACGGAGCTCGAATAAACACGTCCTCTCATATAATAATATAACAGGAGATATCACAGATTGAAAATTGCAATTTTTGAAAAATGCCATGTTCCAGATGAAAATCTGCGCGAAGGGAGATAGGCTTTCAAAATTGCTCGCAATAGATTCAGCGTGTCCGGAAACCGATATTTTCATACCAAAGTTCTAAATATCTTGTCCTGTTTAGGAGAAAAAAAAATTTTTTTCGTTTTTCCACTTTTCATTTTCGAGTTGAGTCCGAAGAGCTCTCTGGAAAGCAATTCTCCATTGAAGCATCAACTGTTTGGTCTTCTAGAATCATCGAAATAAATTCTATGCACTCCATATCCTGAGACATTAATAGAACATCCTTATTTTCAGACAGAGTGGAAAATAGGTCATTGTAGGAGGGTCTAACCCCTTGCTCATTTCTGACCCTCAAAATCGATATTTTCGAAATCGAGTTTTTATGCTAAGGTAGAAGCCTAGGCAACGGTGATTTTAGAACTGGAAATCCTAATTGGATCGGATGAATATAACAGGAGATATCGCAGATTGAAAATTGCAATTTTTGAAAAATGCCATTTCCCAGATGAAAATCTCAACGGAGGGAGACAGGCTTTCGAAAATGCTCGCAATAGATTCAGCGTGTCCAGAAACCTGTATTTTAACCAAAGTTTCAAATATCTGTCCTTGTTTGGGAGAAAATAATTTTTTTTGTTTTTCCACTTTTCATTTTCTAGTTGAGTCCGAAGAGCTCTCTGGAAAGCAATTCTCCATTGAAGCATCAACTAATTGGTTTTCTAGAATCTGCGAAATAAATTCTATGCACTCCATATCCTGAGACATTAATAGAACATCCTTATTTTCAGATAGAGTGGAAAATAGGTCATTGTAGGGGGGTCTAACCCCTTTCTCATTTTTGACCCTCAGAATCGAGAATTTCGAAATCGAGTTTTTGTGCTCCATTGAAGCATCAACTGTTTGGTTTTCTAGAATCTTCGAAATAAATTCTATGCACTCCATATCCTGAGACATAAATAGAACATCCTCATTTTCAGACAGAGTGGAAAATAGGTCATTGTAGGGGGGTCTAACCACTTGCTCATTTTTGACCCTCAAAATCGATATTTTCGAAATCGAGTTTTTGTGATAGGGTAGAAGCCTAGGCAACGCTGATTTTAGAACCGGAAATCTCATTTGGATCAGATGAATATAACAGGAGATATCGCAGATTGAAAATTGCAATTTTTGAAAAATGCCATGTTCCAGATAAAAATCTAAGCGAAGGGAGATAGGCTTTCGAAAATGCTCGCAATAGATTCAGCGTGTCCGGGAACATATATTTTTATACCAAAGCTTCAAATATCTGGCCCTGTTTAGGAGAAAATAATTTTTTTTGTTTTTCCACTTTTCATCTTCGAGTTGACTTCGGAAAGCTCTCTGGAAAGCACTTCCTATTGAAGCATCAACTGTTTTATTTTTTAGAATCTTCGAAATAAATTCTATGCACTCCATATCTTGAGACATTAATAGAACATCCTTATTTTCAGACAGAGTGGAAAATAGGTCAGTGTAGGGGGGTCTAACCCCTTGCTCATTTTTGACCCTCAAAATCGAGATTTTCGAAATCGAGATTCTCTGCTAGGCTAGAAGCCTTGGCAACGCTGATTATAGAACCAGAAATCTCATTTGGATCAGATGAATATAACAGGAGATATCGCAGATTGAAAATTGCAATTTTTGAAAAATGCCATGTTCCAGATGAAAATCTAAGCGAAGGGAGATAGGCTTTCGAAAATGCTCGCAATAGATTCAGCGTGTCCGGGAACATATATTTTTATACCAAAGCTTCAAATATCTGGCCCTGTTTAGGAGAAAATAATTTTTTTCGTTTTTCCACTTTTCATTTTCGAGTTGACATCGAAGATGTCTGTCTCTGGAAAGCAATTCTCTATTGAAGCATCAACTGTTTTATTTATTAGAATCTTCGAAATAAATTCTATGCACTCCATATCCTGAGACATTAATAGAACATCCTTATTTTCAGACAGAGTGGAAAATAGGTCATTGTAGGGGGGTCTAACCTCTTGCTCATTTTTGACCCTCAAAATCGAGAATTTCGAAATCGAGTTTTTGTGCTAGGGTAGAAGTCTAGGCAACGGTGATTATAGAACTGGAAATCCCAATTGAATCGGATGAATATAACAGGAGATATCGCAGATTGAAAATTGCAATTTTTGAAAAATGACATTTCCCAGATGAAAATCTCAACGGAGGGAGACAGGCTCTCGAAAATGCCCGCAATAGATTCAGCGTGTCCGGAAACCTGAATTTTCATACCAAAGTTTCAAATATCTTGTCCTGTTTAGGAGAAAATATTTTTTTTCGTTTTTCCACTTTTTATCTTCGAGTTGAGTCTGAAGAGCTCTCTGGAAAGCAATTCTCCATTGAAGCATCAACTGTTTGGTTTTCTAGAATCTTCGAAATAAATTCTATGCACTCCATATCCTGAGATATTATTAGAACATCCCTATTTTCAGACAGAGTGGAAAATAATTCATTGTAGGGGGGTCTAACCCCTTGCTCATTTCTGACCCTCAAAATCGAGATTTTTGAAATCGAGTTTCTATGCTAGGCTAGAAGCCTAGGCAACGCTGATTATAGAACCGGAAATCTCGATTGGATCAGATGAATATAACAGGAGATATCACAGATTGAAAATTGCAATTTTTGAAAAATGCCATGTTCCAGATGAAAATCTGCGCGAAGGGAGATAGGCTTTCAAAATTGCTCGCAATAGATTCAGCGTGTCCGGAAACCGATATTTTTATACCAAAGTTTCAAATATCTTGTCCTGTTTAGGAGAAAATAATTGTTTTCGTTTTTCCACTTTTCATTTTCGAATTGGGTCCGAAGAGCTCTCTGGAAAGCAATTCTCCATTGAAGCATCAACTGTTTGGTTTTCTAGAATCATCGAAATAAATTCTATGCACTCCATATCCTGAGACATTAATAGAACATCCTTATTTCCAGACAGAGTGGAAAATAGGTCATTGTAGGGGGTTCTAACACCTTGCTCATTTTTGACCCTCAAAATCGAGATTTTCGAAAAGAGTTTCTATGCTAGGGTAGAAGCCTAGGCAACGATGATTATAGAACCGGAAATACCAATTGGATCGGATGAATATAACAGGAGATATCGCAGATTGAAAAATGCCATTTTCCAGATGAAAATCTTAACGGGGATAGATAGGCTCTCGATAATGCCCGCAATAGATTCAGCCTGTCTCCCTCAAAATCGAGTTTCTAGAAGAGTTTCTATGCTAGGGTAGAAGCCTAGGCAACGCTGATTATAGAACCGAAAATCCCAATTGGATCGGATGAATATAACAGGAGATATCGCAGATTGAAAAATGCCATTTTCCAGATGAAAATCTTAGAGGGGATAGATAGGCTCTCGTAAATGCCCGCAATAGATTCAGCGTGTCCGGAAACCTAAATTGTCATACCAAAGTTTTGAATATCTTGTCCTGTTCAGGAGAAAATAATTTTTTTTGTTTTTCCACTTTTCATTTTCTAGTTGAGTCCGAAGAGCTCTCTGGAAAGCAATTCTCCATTGAAGCATCAACTGTTTGGTTTTCTAGAATCTCCGAAATAAATTCAATGCACTCCATATCCTGAGATATTAATAGAACATCCTTATTTTCAGACAGAGTGGAAAATAGGTCATTGTAGGGGGGTCTAACCCCTTGCTCATTTTTGACCCTCAAAATCGAGAATTTCGAAATCGAGTTTTTGTGCTAGGGTAGAAGTCTAGGCAACGCTGATTATGGTACCGGAAATCTCAATTGGTTCAGATGAATATAACAGGAGATATCGCAGATTGAAAATTGCAATTTTTGAAAAAAGCCATTTCCCAGAAGAAAATCTCAACGGAGAGAGACAGGCTTTCGAGAATGCTCGCAATAGATTCAGCGTGTCCAGAAACCTATATTTTAACCAAAGTTTCAAATATCTGTCCTTGTTTGGGAGAAAATAATTTCTTTTGTTTTTCCACTTCTCATTTTCTAGTTGAGTCCGAAGAGCTCTCTGGAAAGCAATTCTCCATTGAAGCATCAACTAATTGGTTTTCTAGAATCTGCGAAATAAATTCTATGCACTCCATATCCTGAGACATTAATAGAACATCCTTATTTTCAGATAGAGTGGAAAATAGGTCATTGTAGGGGGGTCTAACCCCTTTCTCATTTTTGACCCTCAGAATCGAGAATTTCAAAATCGAGTTTTTGTGCTAGGGTAGAAGTCTAGGCAACGCTGATTATGGAACCGAAAATCTCAATTGGTTCAGATGAATATAACAGGAGATATGGCAGATTGAAAATTGCAATTGTTGAAAAATGCCATGTTGCAGATGAAAATCTGCGCGAAGGGAGATAGGCTTTCAAAATTGCTCACAATAGATTCAGCGTGTCCGGAAACCTATATTGTCATACCAAAGTTTCAAATATCTTGTCCTGTTCAGGAGAAAATAATTTTTTTCGTTTTTCCACTTTTCATTTTCGAGTTGAGTCCGAAGAGCTCTCTGGAAAGCAATTCTCCATTGAAGCATCAACTAATTGGTTTTCTAGAATCTTCGAAATAAATTATATGCACTCCATATCCTGAGACATTTATAGAACATCCTTATTTTCAGACAGTGTGGAAAATAGGTCATTGTAGGGGGGTCTAACACCTTGCACATTTTCGACCCTCAAAATCGAGAATTTCGAAATCGAGTTTTTGTGCTAGTGTAGAAGTCTAGGCAACGCTGATTATGGAACCGGAAATACCAATTGGATCGGATGAATATAACAGGAGATATCGCAGATTGAAAATTGCAATTTTTGAAAAATGCCATTTCCCAGATGAAAATGTCAACGTATGGAGAGAGATTTCGACAATGCTCGCAATAGATTCAGCGTGTCCAGAAACCTTTATTTTCATACCAAATTTTCAAATATCTGGCCTTGTTTGGGAGAAAATAATTTTTTTCGTTTTTCCACTTTTCATTTTCGAGTTGAGTCCGAAGAGCTCTCTGGAAAGCAATTCTCCATTGAAGCATCAACTGTCTTATTTATTGAAATCTTCGAAATAAATTCCATGCACTTCATATTTTAATAGAACATCCTTATTTTCAGACAGAGTGGAAAATAGGTCATTGTAGGTGGGTCTAACCTTTGGCTCATTTTTGACCCTCAAAATCTAGAATTTCGATATCGAGTTTTTGTGCTAGGGTAGAAGTCTAGGCAACGCTGATATTGGAACCGGAAATCTCAATTGGTTCAGATGAATATAACAGGAGATATCGCAGATCGAAAATTAAAATTTTTTAAAAATGCCATTTCCCAGATGAAAATCTCCAAGGAGGGGGACAGGCTTTCGAAATTGCTCGCAATAGATTCAGCGTTTCCGGAAACCCATATTTTTATACCAAAGATTCAAATATCTGGCCCTGTTTAGGAGAAAATAATTTTTTTAGTTTTTCCACTTTTCATTTTCGAGTTGAGTCCGAAGAGCTCTCTAGAAAGCAGTTCTCTATTGTAGCATCAACTGTTTGGTTTTCTAGAATCTTCGAAATGAATTCTATGCACTCCATAACCTAAGACATTAATAGAACATCCTTATTTTCAGACAGAGTGGAAAATAGATCATTGTAGGGGGGTGTAAACCCTTGCTCATTTTTGACCCTCAAAATCGATATTTTCGAAATCGAGTTTCTGTGCTAGGGTAGAAGCCTAGGCAACGCTGAATATATATAACCGAAAATCCCAATTGGATCGGATGAATATAACAGGAGATATCGCAGATTGAAAATTGCAATTTTTGAAAAATGCCATTTCCCAGATGAAAATCTCAACGGGGATAGATAGACTCTCCAAAATGCCCGCAATAGATTCAACGTGTCCGGAAACCTAAATTGTCATACCAAAGTTTCAAATATCTGTCCTTGTTTGGGAGGAAATAATTTTTTTTGTCTTACCACTTTTCATTTTCGAGTTGAGTCCGAAGAGCTCTCTGGAAAGCAATTCTCCATTGAAGCATCAACTGTTTGGTTTTCTAGAATCTTCGAAATAAATTCTATGCACTCCATATCCTGAGACATTATTAGAACATCCTCATTTTCAGACAGAGTGGAAAATAGGTCATTGTAGGGGGGTCTAACCACTTGCTCATTTTTGACCCTCAAAATCGATATTTTCGAAATCGAGTTTCTGTGATAGGGTAGAAGCCTAGGCAACGCTGATTTTAGAACCGGAAATCATAATTGTATCGGATGAATATAACAGGAGATATCGCAGATTGAAAAATGCAATTTTTGAAAAATTCCATGTTCCAGATGAAAATCTAAGCGAAGGGAGATAGGCTTTCGAAATTGCTCGCAATAGATTCAGCGTGTCCGGAAACCCATATTTTTATACCAATGTTTCAAATATCTAGCCTTGTTAGGGAGAAAATATTTTTTTTTGTTTTTCCACTTTTCATTTTCGAGTTGAGTCCGAAGAACTCTCTGGAAAGCAATTCTCTATTGAAGCATCAACTGTTTGGTTTTCTAGAATCTTCGAAATAAATTCTATGCACTCAATATCCTGAGACATCAATAGAACATCCTTATTTTCAGACAGAGTGGAAAATAGGTCATTGTAGGGGGGTCTAACCCTTTGCTCATTTTTGACCCTTAAAATCGAGATTTTCGAAATCGAGATTCTCTGCTAGGCTAGAAGCCTTGGCAACGCTGATTATAGAACCAGAAATCTCATTTGGATCAGATGAATATAACAGGAGATATCGCAGATTGAAAATTGCAATTTTTGAAAAATGACATTTCCCAGATGAAAATCTCAACGGAGGGAGACAGGCTCTCGAAAATGCCCGCAATAGATTCAGCGTGTCCGGAAACCTGAATTTTCATACCAAAGTTTCAAATATCTTGTCCTGTTTAGGAGAAAATAATTTTTTTCGTTTTTCCACTTTTCATTTTAGAGTTGAGTCCGAAGATCTCTCTGGAAAGCAATTCTTCATTGAAGCATCAACTGTTGGGTTTTCTAGAATCTTCGAAATAAATTCTATGCACTCCATATCCTGAGACATTAATAGAACAGAATCACTTGAAAATAATCATGACATTGAAATTTGTAATGGATCAAACTTAATGACTAAATCTAGATATGGCCGAATTAATAAAAAACCAGATAGGTTTAATCCTTAAAAAGGAAGGATGTTTCATATATATAGTATATGTTAGGCTGAGGCCATTTTAAGTTAGAGTAAGATATATGTGTCAACGGTGTCCGGTGACAAGTGACTAAGACAGAAACGTCATGTAGAAATTTAGCATGTAGTAGGAGATTACTAACCGATGAATAAAATTGATGTAACTCAGTGCCTCTCATTTTTATTTAACGATTGAGCCCTCATCCAGACAAACAAGCATAAAACAAGAACATCCTTATTTTCAGACAGAGTGGAAAATAGGTCATTGTAGGAGGGACTAAACCCTTGCTCATTTCTGACCCTCAAAATCGAGATTTTTGAAATCGAGTTTCTATGCTAGGCTTGAAGCCTAGGCAACGCTGATTATAGAACCGGAAATCTCGATTGGATCAGATGAATATAACAGGAGATATCACAGATTGAAAATTGCAATTTTTGAAAAATGCCATGTTCCAGATGAAAATCTGCGCGAAGGGAGATAGGCTTTCAAAATTGCTCGCAATAGATTCAGCGTGTCCGGAAACCTGAATTTTCATACCAAAGTTTCAAATATCTTGTCCTGTTTAGAAGAAAATATTTTTTTTCGTTTTTCCACTTTTTATCTTCGAGTTGAGTCTGAAGAGCTCTCTGGGAAGCAATTCTCTATTGAAGCATCAACTGTTTTATTTTTTAGAATCTTCGAAATAAATTCTATGCACTCCATATCCTGAGACATTAATAGAACATCCTCATTTTCAGACAGAGTGTAAAATAGGTCATTGTAGGGGGGTCTAACCACTTGCTCATTTTTGACCCTCAAAATCGATATTTTCGAAATCGAGTTTCTGTGATAGGGTAGAAGCCTAGGCAACGCTGATTTTAGAACCGGAAATCATAATTGTATCGGATGAATATAACAGGAGATATCGCAGATTGAAAATTGCAATTTTTGAAAAATGCCATTTCCCAGATGAAAATGTCAACGTAGGGAGAGAGATTTCGAAAATGCTCGCAATAGATTCAGCGTGTCCAGAAACCTTTATTTTAATACCAAATTTTCAAATATCTGGCCTTGTTTGGGAGAAAATAATTTTTTTCGTTTTTCCACTTTTCATTTTCGAGTTGAGTCCGAAGAGCTCTCTGGAAAGCAATTCTCCATTGAAGCATCAACTGTCTTATTTATTGAAATCTTCGAAATAAATTCCATGCACTTCATATCCCGAGACATTAATAGAACATCCTTATTTTCAGACAGAGTGGAAAATAGGTCATTGTAGGAGGGTCTGAACCCTTGCTCATTTTTGACCCTTAAAATCGAGATTTTCGAAATCGAGATTCTCTGCTAGGCTAGAAGCCTTGGCAACGCTGATTATAGAACCAGAAATCTCATTTGGATCAGATGAATATAACAGGAGATATCGCAGATTGAAAATTGCAATTTTTGAAAAATGACATTTCCCAGATGAAAATCTCAACGGAGGTAGACAGGCTCTCGAAAATGCCCGCAATAGATTCAGCGTGTCCGGAAACCTGAATTTTCATACCAAAGTTTCAAATATCTTGTCCTGTTTAGGGGAAAATATTTTTTTTCGTTTTTCCACTTTTTATCTTCGAGTTGAGTCTGAAGAGCTCTCTGGAAAGCAATTCTCCATTGAAGCATCAACTGTTTGGTTTTCTAGAATCTTCGAAATAAATTCTATGCACTCCATATCCTGAGACATTATTAGAACATCCCCATTTTCAGACAGAGTGGAAAATAATTCATTGTAGGGGGGTCTAACCCCTTGCTCATTTCTGACCCTCAAAATCGAGATTTTTGAAATCGAGTTTCTATGCTAGGCTAGAAGCCCAGGCAACGCTGATTATAGAACCGGAAATCTCGATTGGATCGGATGAATATAACAGGAGATATCACAGATTGAAAATTGCAATTTTTGAAAAATGCCATGTTCCAGATGAAAATCTGCGCGAAGGGAGATAGGCTTTCAAAATTGCTCGCAATAGATTCAGCGTGTCCGGAAACCGATATTTTCATACCAAAGTTTCAAATATCTTGTCCTGTTTAGGAGAAAATAATTGTTTTCGTTTTTCCACTTTTCATTTTCGAATTGGGTCCGAAGAGCTCTCTGGAAAGCAATTCTCCATTGAAGCATCAACTGTTTGGTTTTCTAGAATCATCGAAATAAATTCTATGCACTCCATATCCTGAGACATTAATAGAACATCCTTATTTCCAGACAGAGTGGAAAATAGGTCATTGTAGGGGGGTCTAACCCCTTTCTCATTTTTGACCCTCAGAATCGAGAATTTCGAAATCGAGTTTTTGTGCTAGGGTAGAAGTCTAGGCAACGCTGATTATGGAACCGAAAATCTCAATTGGTTCAGATGAATATAACAGGAGATATGGCAGATTGAAAATTGCAATTGTTGAAAAATGCCATGTTGCAGATGAAAATCTGCGCGAAGGGAGATAGGCTTTCAAAATTGCTCACAATAGATTCAGCGTGTCCGGAAACCTATATTGTCATACCAAAGTTTCAAATATCTTGTCCTGTTCAGGAGAAAATAATTTTTTTCGTTTTTCCACTTTTCATTTTCGAGTTGAGTCCGAAGAGCTCTCTGGAAAGCAATTCTCCATTGAAGCATCAACTAATTGGTTTTCTAGAATCTTCGAAATAAATTATATGCACTCCATATCCTGAGACATTAATAGAACATCCTTATTTTCAGACAGTGTGGAAAATAGGTCATTGTAGGGGGGTCTAACACCTTGCACATTTTCGACCCTCAAAATCGAGAATTTCGAAATCGAGTTTTTGTGCTAGTGTAGAAGTCTAGGCAACGCTGATTATGGAACCGGAAATACCAATTGGATCGGATGAATATAACAGGAGATATCGCAGATTGAAAATTGCAATTTTCGAAAAATGCCATTTCCCAGATGAAAATGTCAACGTAGGGAGAGAGATTTCGAAAATGCTCGCAATAGATTCAGCGTGTCCAGAAACCTTTATTTTCATACCAAATTTTCAAATATCTGGCCTTGTTTGGGAGAAAATAATTTTTTTCGTTTTTCCACTTTTCATTTTCGAGTTGAGTCCGAAGAGCTCTCTGGAAAGCAATTCTCCATTGAAGCATCAACTGTCTTATTTATTGAAATCTTCGAAATAAATTCCATGCACTTCATATCCCGAGACATTAATAGAACATCCTTATTTTCAGACAGAGTGGAAAATAGGTCATTGTAGGGGGGTCTAACCTTTGGCTCATTTTTGACCCTCAAAATCGAGAATTTCGATATCGAGTTTTTGTGCTAGGGTAGAAGTCTAGGCAACGCTGATATTGGAACCGGAAATCTCAATTGGTTCAGATGAATATAACAGGAGATACCGCAGATCGAAAATTACAATTTTTTAAAAATGCCATTTCCCAGATGAAAATCTCCACGGAGGGGGACAGGCTTTCGAAATTGCTCGCAATAGATTCAGCGTTTCCGGAAACCCATATTTTTATACCAAAGATTCAAATATCTGGCCCTGTTTAGGAGAAAATAATTTTTTTAATTTTTCCACTTTTCATTTTCGAGTTGAGTCCGAAGAGCTCTCTAGAAAGCAGTTCTCTATTGTAGCATCAACTGTTTGGTTTTCTAGAATCTTCGAAATGAATTCTATGCACTCCATTACCTAAGACATTAATAGAACATCCTTATTTTCAGACAGAGTGGAAAATAGATCATTGTAGGGGGGTGTAAACCCTTGCTCATTTTTGACCCTCAAAATCGATATTTTCGAAATCGAGTTTCTGTGCTAGGGTAGAAGCCTAGGCAACGCTGAATATATATAACCGAAAATCCCAATTGGATCGGATGAATATAACAGGAGATATCGCAGATTGAAAATTGCAATTTTTGAAAAATGCCATTTCCCAGATGAAAATCTCAACGGGGATAGATAGACTCTCCAAAATGCCCGCAATAGATTCAACGTGTCCGGAAACCTAAATTGTCATACCAAAGTTTCAAATATCTGTCCTTGTTTGGGAGGAAATAATTTTTTTTGTTTTACCACTTTTCATTTTCGAGTTGAGTCCGAAGAGCTCTCTGGAAAGCAATTCTCCATTGAAGCATCAACTGTTTGGTTTTCTAGAATCTTCGAAATAAATTCTATGCACTCCATATCCTGAGACATTAATAGAACATCCTCTTTTTCAGACAGAGTGGAAAATAGGTCATTGTAGGGGGGGTCTAACCACTTGCTCATTTTTGACCCTCAAAATCGATATTTTCGAAATCGAGTTTCTGTGATAGGGTAGAAGCCTAGGCAACGCTGATTTTAGAACCGGAAATCATAATTGTATCGGATGAATATAACAGGAGATATCGCAGATTGAAAAATGCAATTTTTGAAAAATTCCATGTTCCAGATGAAAATCTAAGCGAAGGGAGATAGGCTTTCGAAATTGCTCGCAATAGATTCAGCGTGTCCGGAAACCCATATTTTTATACCAAAGTTTCAAATATCTAGCCTTGTTAGGGAGAAAATATTTTTTTTTGTTTTTCCACTTTTCATTTTCGAGTTGAGTCCGAAGAACTCTCTGGAAAGCAATTCTCTATTGAAGCATCAACTGTTTGGTTTTCTAGAATCTTCGAAATAAATTCTATGCACTCAATATCCTGAGACATCAATAGAACATCCTTATTTTCAGACAGAGTGGAAAATAGGTCAGTGTAGGGGGGTCTAACCCTTTGCTCATTTTTGACCCTTAAAATCGAGATTTTCGAAATCGAGATTCTCTGCTAGGCTAGAAGCCTTGGCAACGCTGATTATAGAACCAGAAATCTCATTTGGATCAGATGAATATAACAGGAGATATCGCAGATTGAAAATTGCAATTTTTGAAAAATGACATTTCCCAGATGAAAATCTCAACGGAGGGAGACAGGCTCTCGAAAATGCCCGCAATAGATTCAGCGTGTCCGGAAACCTGAATTTTCATACCAAAGTTTCAAATATCTTGTCCTGTTTAGGAGAAAATAATTTTTTTCGTTTTTCCACTTTTCATTTTAGAGTTGAGTCCGAAGATCTCTCTGGAAAGCAATTCTTCATTGAAGCATCAACTGTTGGGTTTTCTAGAATCTTCGAAATAAATTCTATGCACTCCATATCCTGAGACATTAATAGAACAGAATCACTTGAAAATAATCATGACATTGAAATTTGTAATGGATCAAACTTAATGACTAAATCTAGATATGGCCGAATTAATAAAAAACCAGATAGGTTCAATCCTTAAAAAGGAAGGATGTTTCATATATATAGTATATGTTAGGCTGAGGCCATTTTAAGTTAGAGTAAGATATATGTGTCAACGGTGTCCGGTGACAAGTGACTAAGACAGAAACGTCACGTAGAAATTTAGCATGTAGTAGGAGATTACTAACCGATGAATAAAATTGATGTAACTCAGTGCCTCTCATTTTTATTTAACGATTGAGCCCTCATCCAGACAAACAAGCATAAAATAAGAACATCCTTATTTTCAGACAGAGTGGAAAATAGGTCATTGTAGGAGGGACTAAACCCTTGCTCATTTCTGACCCTCAAAATCGAGATTTTTGAAATCGAGTTTCTATGCTAGGCTAGAAGCCTAGGCAACGCTGATTATAGAACCGGAAATCTCGATTGGATCAGATGAATATAACAGGAGATATCAGAGATTGAAAATTGCAATTTTTGAAAAATGCCATGTTCCAGATGAAAATCTGCGCGAAGGGAGATAGGCTTTCAAAATTGCTCGCAATAGATTCAGCGTGTCCGGAAACCTGAATTTTCATACCAAAGTTTCAAATATCTTGTCCTGTTTAGAAGAAAATATTTTTTTTCGTTTTTCCACTTTTTATCTTCGAGTTGAGTCTGAAGAGCTCTCTGGAAAGCAATTCTCTATTGAAGCATCAACTGTTTTATTTTTTAGAATCTTCGAAATAAAATCTATGCACTCCATATCCTGAGACATTAATAGAACATCCTTATTTTCAGACAGAGTGGAAAATAGGTCATTGTAGGAGGGTCTGAACCCTTGCTCATTTTTGACCCTTAAAATCGAGATTTTCGAAATCGAGATTCTCTGCTAGGCTAGAAGCCTTGGCAACGCTGATTATAGAACCAGAAATCTCATTTGGATCTGATGAATATAACAGGAGATATCGCAGATTGAAAATTGCAATTTTTGAAAAATGCCATTTCCCAGATGAAAATCTCAACGGGGATAGATAGACTCTCCAAAATGCCCGCAATAGATTCAACGTGTCCGGAAACCTAAATTGTCATACCAAAGTTTCAAATATCTGTCCTTGTTTGGGAGGAAATAATTTTTTTTGTTTTACCACTTTTCATTTTCGAGTTGAGTCCGAAGAGCTCTCTGGAAAGCAATTCTCCATTGAAGCATCAACTGTTTGGTTTTCTAGAATCTTCGAAATAAATTCTATGCACTCCATATCCTGAGACATTAATAGAACATCCTCATTTTCAGACAGAGTGGAAAATAGGTCATTGTAGGGGGGGTCTAACCACTTGCTCATTTTTGACCCTCAAAATCGATATTTTCGAAATCGAGTTTCTGTGATAGGGTAGAAGCCTAGGCAACGCTGATTTTAGAACCGGAAATCATAATTGTATCGGATGAATATAACAGGAGATATCGCAGATTGAAAAATGCAATTTTTGAAAAATTCCATGTTCCAGATGAAAATCTAAGCGAAGGGAGATAGGCTTTCGAAATTGCTCGCAATAGATTCAGCGTGTCCGGAAACCCATATTTTTATACCAAAGTTTCAAATATCTAGCCTTGTTAGGGAGAAAATATTTTTTTTTGTTTTTCCACTTTTCATTTTCGAGTTGAGTCCGAAGAACTCTCTGGAAAGCAATTCTCTATTGAAGCATCAACTGTTTGGTTTTCTAGAATCTTCGAAATAAATTCTATGCACTCAATATCCTGAGACATCAATAGAACATCCTTATTTTCAGACAGAGTGGAAAATAGGTCAGTGTAGGGGGGTCTAACCCTTTGCTCATTTTTGACCCTTAAAATCGAGATTTTCGAAATCGAGATTCTCTGCTAGGCTAGAAGCCTTGGCAACGCTGATTATAGAACCAGAAATCTCATTTGGATCAGATGAATATAACAGGAGATATCGCAGATTGAAAATTGCAATTTTTGAAAAATGACATTTCCCAGATGAAAATCTCAACGGAGGGAGACAGGCTCTCGAAAATGCCCGCAATAGATTCAGCGTGTCCGGAAACCTGAATTTTCATACCAAAGTTTCAAATATCTTGTCCTGTTTAGGAGAAAATAATTTTTTTCGTTTTTCCACTTTTCATTTTAGAGTTGAGTCCGAAGATCTCTCTGGAAAGCAATTCTTCATTGAAGCATCAACTGTTGGGTTTTCTAGAATCTTTGAAATAAATTCTATGCACTCCATATCCTGAGACATTAATAGAACAGAATCACTTGAAAATAATCATGACATTGAAATTTGTAATGGATCAAACTTAATGACTAAATCTAGATATGGCCGAATTAATAAAAAACCAGATAGGTTTAATCCTTAAAAAGGAAGGATGTTTCATATATATAGTATATGTTAGGCTGAGGCCATTTTAAGTTAGAGTAAGATATATGTGTCAACGGTGTCCGGTGACAAGTGACTAAGACAGAAACGTCACGTAGAAATTTAGCATGTAGTAGGAGATTACTAACCGATGAATAAAATTGATGTAACTCAGTGCCTCTCATTTTTATTTAACGATTGAGCCCTCATCCAGACAAACAAGCATAAAACAAGAACATCCTTATTTTCAGACAGAGTGGAAAATAGGTCATTGTAGGAGGGACTAAACCCTTGCTCATTTCTGACCCTCAAAATCGAGATTTTTGAAATCGAGTTTCTATGCTAGGCTAGAAGCCTAGGCAACGCTGATTATAGAACCGGAAATCTCGATTGGATCAGATGAATATAACAGGAGATATCAGAGATTGAAAATTGCAATTTTTGAAAAATGCCATGTTCCAGATGAAAATCTGCGCGAAGGGAGATAGGCTTTCAAAATTGCTCGCAATAGATTCAGCGTGTCCGGAAACCTGAATTTTCATACCAAAGTTTCAAATATCTTGTCCTGTTTAGAAGAAAATATTTTTTTTCGTTTTTCCACTTTTTATCTTCGAGTTGAGTCTGAAGAGCTCTCTGGAAAGCAATTCTCTATTGAAGCATCAACTGTTTTATTTTTTAGAATCTTCGAAATAAATTCTATGCACTCCATATCCTGAGACATTAATAGAACATCCTTATTTTCAGACAGAGTGGAAAATAGGTCATTGTAGGAGGGTCTGAACCCTTGCTCATTTTTGACCCTTAAAATCGAGATTTTCGAAATCGAGATTCTCTGCTAGGCTAGAAGCCTTGGCAACGCTGATTATAGAACCAGAAATCTCATTTGGATCTGATGAATATAACAGGAGATATCGCAGATTGAAAATTGCAATTTTTGAAAAATGACATTTCCCAGATGAAAATCTCAACGGAGGTAGACAGGCTCTCGAAAATGCCCGCAATAGATTCAGCGTGTCCGGAAACCTGAATTCTCATACCAAAGTTTCAAATATCTTGTCCTGTTTAGGGGAAAATATTTTTTTTCGTTTTTCCACTTTTTATCTTCGAGTTGAGTCTGAAGAGCTCTCTGGAAAGCAATTCTCCATTGAAGCATCAACTGTTTGGTTTTCTAGAATCTTCGAAATAAATTCTATGCACTCCATATCCTGAGACATTATTAGAACATCCCTATTTTCAGACAGAGTGGAAAATAGGTCATTGTAGGGGGGACTAACCCCTTGCTCCTTTCTGACCCTCAAAATCGAGATTTTTGAAATCGAGTTTCTATGCTATGGTAGAAGCCTAGGCAACGATGATTATAGAACCGGAAATACCAATTGGATCGGATGAATATAACAGGAGATATCGCAGATTGAAAAATGCCATTTTCCAGATGAAAATCTTAACGGGGATAGATAGGCTCTCGAAAATGCCCGCAATAGATTCAGCCTGTCTCCCACAAAATCGAGTTTCTAGAAGAGTTTCTATGCTAGGCTAGAAGCCTAGGCAACGCTGATTATTGAACCGAAAATCCCAATTGGATCGAATGAATATAACAGGAGATATCGCAGATTGAAAAATGCCATTTTCCAGATGAAAATCTTAGAGGGGATAGATAGGCTCTCGTAAATGCCCGCAATAGATTCAGCGTGTCCGGAAACCTAAATTGTCATACCAAAGTTTTAAATATATTGTCCTGTTTAGGAGAAAATATGTTTTTTCGTTTTTCCACTTTTCATTTTCGAGTTGAGTCCGAAGAGCTTTCTGGAGAGCAATTCTCTATTGAAGCATCAACTGTTTGGTTTTCTAGAATCTTCGAAATAAATTCTATGCACTCCATATGCTGAGTCATTAATAGAACATCCTTATTTTCAGACAGAGTGGAAAATATGTCTTTGTAGGGGGGTCTAACCCCTTGCTCATTTTTGACCCTCAAAATCGAAAATTTCGAAATCGAGTTTTTGTGCTAGGGTAGAAGCCTAGGCAACGCTGATTATAGAATCAGAAATCCCAATTGGTTCGGATGAATATAACAGGAGAAATCGCAGATTGAAAATTGCAATTTTTGAAAAATGCCCTTTTTCCAGATAAAAATCTCAACGGAGGGAGACAGGCTTTCGAAAATGCTCGTAATAGATTCAGCGTGTCCAGAAACCTATATTTTCATACCAAAGTTTCAAATATCTGGCCTTGTTTGGCAGAAAATAATTTTTTTTGTTTTTCCACTTTTCATTTTCTAGTTGAGTCCGAAGAGCTCTCTGGAAAGCAATTCTCCATTGAAGCATCAACTGTTTGGTTTTCTAGAATCTCCGAAATAAATTCAATGCACTCCATATCCTGAGATATTAATAGAACATCCTTATTTTCAGACAGAGTGGAAAATAGGTCATTGTAGGGGGGTCTAACCCCTTGCTCATTTTTGACCCTCAAAATCGAGAATTTCGAAATCGAGTTTTTGTGCTAGGGTAGAAGTCTAGGCAACGCTGATTATGGTACCGGAAATCTCAATTGGTTCAGATGAATATAACAGGAGATATCGCAGATTGAAAATTGCAATTTTTGAAAAATGCCATTTCCGAGATGAAAATCTCAACGGAGGGAGACAGGCTTTCGAAAATGCTCGCAATAGATTCAGCGTGTCCAGAAACCTATATTTTAACCAATGTTCCGAATATCTGTCCTTGTTTGGGAGAAAATAATTTTTTTTGTTTTTCCACTTTTCATTTTCTAGGTGAGTCCGAAAAGCTCTCTGGAAAGCAATTCTCCATTGAAGCATCAACTAATTGGTTTTCTGAAATCTGCGAAATAAATTCTATGCACTCCATATCCTGAGACATTAATAGAACAGAATCGAGAATTTCGAAATCGAGTTTTTGTGCTAGGGTAGAAGTCTAGGCAACGCTGATTATGGAACCGAAAATCTCAATTGGTTCAGATGAAAATAACAGGAGATATGGCAGATTGAAAATTGCAATTTTTGAAAAATACCATGTTCCAGATGAAAATCTGCGCGAAGGGAGATAGGCTTTCAAAATTGCTCGCAATAGATTCAGCGTGTCCGGAAACCTATATTGTCATACCAAAGTTTCAAATATCTTGTCCTGTTCAGAAGAAAATAATTTTTTTCGTTTTTCCACTTTTCATTTTCGAGTTGAGTCCGAAGAGCTCTCTGGAAAGCAATTCTCCATTGAAGCATCAACTAATTGGTTTTCTAGAATCTTCGAAATAAATTATATGCACTCCATATCCTGAGACATCAATAGAACATCCTTATTTTCAGACAGTGTGGAAAATAGGTCATTGTAGGGGGGTCTAACACCTTGCTCATTTTCGACCCTCAAAATCGAGAATTTCGAAATCGAGTTTTTGTGCTAGTGTAGAAGTCTAGGCAACGCTGATTATGGAATCGGAAATGCCAATTGGATCGGATGAATATAACAGGAGATATCGCAGATTGAAAATTGCAATTTTCCCAGATGAAAATCTCAACGTAGGGAGAGGGATTTCGAAAATGCTCGCAATAGATTCAGCGTGTCCAGAAACCTTTATTTTCATACCAAATTTTCAAATATCTGGCCTTGTTTGGGAGAAAATAATTTTTTTCGTTTTTCCACTTTTCATTTTCGAGTTGAGTCCGAAGAGCTCTCTGGAAAGCAATTCTCCATTGAAGCATCAACTGTCTTATTTATTGAAATGTATGTGACACTTTAGCTGATGTGCTCTTTCATATTTCGCTCCGAGTTTTATTTGCCATTCTCTGTGGCTGATTGCGAATTAATTGTTGTGACTCATCTCTGTTGGTGCCTTACTGGGACTTTCACACAGTGACCCGAGTTTCGACAACTTCTACTGGAGATCACGCAAGTTTTGGAACAATTTTGTTGATATTTCGTTAGTTCCCAGTTTGTTTATCAACTCTTATCACTTATCGGTGACACAGGTGTGTTGACTCTCTACATATTTTAAGGCGTGCCACACACTTTCCGAGTTGTCTGCCTTGACCTAGGAGATATTTAAGCATTATGCCGTCCTGTCACAGTTGTTCGAGACCGATTCAAAAAACCGAAGAATTTGTTCATTGTTCAACTTGCTCAAGTCCATTTCATCTCGGCTGCGGAAATCTCACTCCTACCGACAAGAAATCGCTGGTTGAGCTCGGAAAGAAATGGTCTTGCGCCTATTGTACGTCCTCAAGACGATTGAAGAGAGCGGAGGCTGCAGTCGGTCCTCAGACACAGCTAGCATCACCATCACTTGATGAGGCCCCTATCACCATGAGAGAGTTCAAGTTGCTGATGGATAAAATTTCTTCTCAGTGTAGTACTCTTGATATTCTTTCTTCATCTGTAGCTTCCATTAAAGAAGATATTAATGCGATCAAACTTTCTCAAGAACGACTAACTGCCCAGGTATCACGATGCACCTCCCGCCTTGATGAGCAAGAATCGAGACTGGTATCCCACGATGACTCACTCCGGAGGCTGGATTCGATGGTTTCCACCCTATCTTCCGATATATCCATGATGAAGACAGAGGTCCCCAACTTACAGGGCGTTGCACGAGAGTTGAAGGAGGAAATTCTCAAGGAGTTGCCACCTGCCAATACCACAATAGAGTATCGAGAAATTATTGATAGAGTACGCCGTTCGCACAACATCATTGCTCGTCACGTCCCTGAGAATCCGGATGTCCCATCCGAGAACTGTACTGTGGAGCAGATTATCGACCACATCTTGCCATCCTACTCCCAACACATAGTTCATCACACTCGTCTTGGCCAGTCCTCCCGTGGCCCTAGACCCCTGGCCATCACTTTCTCAAATCCTATTTTTGTTCGTAAAATCCTACAGAATAAAGCCGTGCTAGCGTCTTCACCGACTTTCCGGAACATCAAGCTTTCCGACGATATCACACCCAGCCAGGCTAACTGTTTGAAACTTGCGAGAGAGGAACTAAAGCGTCGAGAATCTAATGGCGAAGAGAACTTAACCATTAAGTATGTTAAAGGTGTGCCAAGGGTGGTTGGTCTGACGACAGCTGCTTCAAAAAACTGAACCCATCCGCCCTACAGCAGTGGACTCTCCTTTACACAAATGCTCGTTCAATAAAAAATAAGTTCCATGAATTGTGTGTGAATGTTGATCTTCTGATCTTCTTTCTTATTTCAAATGTACATTTTCTTTGTGATGAATAAAAAAATTGAAAAAATTGAATTCTTAATCCCGATATTATTTGCATAACAGAAACGTGGCTGCATAGCACACTTCCCGATCAGCTTTACAGTATAAAGGGTTACTCCTTGTTTCGCTGTGACAGCTCTCTCAATGTCGGCTATAACGGTGTTTGTATATACTTGAGTGATAAAATTTCCGAAATCTATAATATAAACGCTCTCTCCTATGATATTCCACACATCGACAACTTGTTTCTCAGCATATCCTCGTCTACGTTCTCTATTTGTGTTGGATGCATTTATAGACCTCATGCATCCCCATCAGACGAAAAACTTTTGGATCATGTACGTCATATCTCGGAATCTTACTCCAATGTTTTAATTACAGGAGATTTCAACTTCAGAGAATTACAATGGCCGATTCGTACCCCACCTTCTTTGAATTCGGTTCCCGGTCGTTTTGTTGCCTTGCTTGACGAATGTGGTCTTCATCAGGTTGTCGACAGACCAACACGGATTGTACATGGCCAAACTCCATCTTTTCTTGATCTTCTGGTGACTAGCGATCCGGATCTGGTTTCTGATACCAGATACCTAGATCCTCTTGGAAGATCCGATCATGTGATGATCGTGGCTAACCTTCAGTTCACCCCTTCTGTTGTCAGAGGAACTGCGGAGAAGTACATATCAATTACCGATTTTGATTCACTTAATGACCACCTTTCTAACATTGACTGGGAGAATCTTCTGGTGGGCAAGAGTATCGATTGTGCCTGGCAATGTTTCAGCACCCGCCTGAGGGAGTCAATATCTCATTTTACCAAAAAAAAGGTAATCAAATCCGTCACATCTAAACCATGGTTAACAGATGAGATCCTTTCCATGCAGCGTCGCAAAAAGAAACTGTGGAAGTGTTATCTTCGCAGTAGGACTGAACTAGATTACATTATTCATCGTCGCTACACTAATGCACTAAGTCTGAGAATTAAGAATGCTAGAAAAATGTTTCACAGTTCCTTGGCACTACCAAAAAATCGAAAGAAGTTCTATAAGCACATCCGTCAGACTCTCAATTCCAAGGTGTCGGTTCCTCTTGTCAAGGATGACACTGGTAATCTGTGTTCTAATACCTCTGAATGCGCTGCTATCTTTGCCGATACTTTCGCCAATTCCTTTTCCGTGGAAACGGACGACCCTATGCCACAAATTTCGACACCTCGTAATACTAACTCTCTGTGTTCTATTGATGTCAGCGAGGGAGAGATATTGAAGCTTTTAAACGAGTTGGACCCATCCACCACCCCCGGCCTGGATGATATCTCGGCCAGTGTGCTGAAGAGGTGCTCCGCTTCTCTCTCGATACCAATAACCAAGATCATCAAGTTGTCATTCAGTTCTGGCCTGTTGCCTTCTGCATGGAAGTTATCCAGGGTTACTCCCATTTTCAAGAAAGGGGACAAACTGTCTGCGAACAATTACCGTCCGATTAGTCTTCTTCCTATAATTGCCAAGGTTGCTGAGAGAGTAGTATGTAGCAGGTTGCTCCAATTTTTGCTTGAGAACAAAATCATACCTGAGCACCAGCATGGTTTCTTACCGGGACGATCAGTGATCACATGTCTGCTTCAATTTCTCGATCACTGGACCAAATCCACCGACAGAGGTATACCTGTAGATGTTATCTATCTGGATCTTTCACGAGCCTTCGATCGTGTCCCTTTAAATCGACTGCTTTTAAAGTTGGAGCATTTTGGCGTGAGAGGTGGCGTCCTGGAATGGCTTCGATCCTTCGTTTTTGGCAGGTATTTCTCGGTCAAGCTTGGTGATTCCCTATCTGACTTTAGGGCGGTCATCAGTGGCGTCCCACAGGGCTCCGTGTTAGGCCCCATTCTATTCCTGGCATACATCTCAGATCTACCGGTTTCACTTTCATCCTTCTACTCTCGATATGCAGACGACCTCAAGCTTTTCTATGATGCTCGATTTCCTGGGGTTCTTCAAAATGACCTGCTACTGCTGACTCAGTGGTGTCAAAGGTGGCTTCTTCCCCTGAACGTGGAGAAATGCAGAGTTCTTCATCTTGGTAGGGGCAATCCACGGCATCAGTATTTGATTGATGGCAGGATAATTGAAGCGACTGCAGAGCATAACGATCTTGGTGTGACCATAACGGAGGATCTCTCCTGGACTTCTCACGTTAGCAACATATTATCGAAAGCTAACAAGATCCTGTACATGGTACGACGAGCGTTTCCTAGATGTTCAGTGGATACATGTAGGCAACTATATATCACATATATACGACCGATTTTGGAATACGCTGGCCCTGCATGGTCTCCACATCTTCTCTCTGACCAACACCGTTTGGAACGAATACAGCGCGCCACAACTAGGATCCCTTTTGGTAGAGTTCGGCCATCTTATGAGGAGAGACTTCAAATGTTCGGGCTTGGCAGTTTTCACGACCGTAGAATGCGTGGAGACCTCATAATGACTTTTCGCGTACTTCATAATTTTATTGGTGGCAACCTCGGCAACATTTTCACTATGAATGACAATAATCTTCGTGGTCACCAGTTCAAACTCTATCACGAGGTGTTTCGAACTCGTGCGAGACAGTTTTTCCTGCCCAACCGGGTTTTCACTAGGTGGAACTCTTTGCCGGAAGATGTAGTGAGTGCGGAAACTGTTAATTCCTTCAAAAACCGACTAGACTCTTTATCTCTGTTAGAATAGTTTTTCAGTTTGTTTATGTCTAAAGTGTCATTTATGTATAAGATTCATAGGCTTCGGCCTCATCTTATTATCTGGAATAATAATAATAATAAATCTTCGAAATAAATTCCATGCACTCCATATTCCGAGACATTAATAGAACATCCTTATTTTCAGACAGAGTGGAAAATAGGTCATTGTAGGTGGGTCTAACCTTTGGCTCATTTTTGACCCTCAAAATCGAGAATTTCGATATCGGGTTTTTGTGCTAGGGTAGAAGTCTAGGCAATGCTGATAATGGAACCGGAAATCTCAATTGGTTCAGATGAATATAACAGGAGATATCGCAGATTGAAAATTGCAATTTTTTAAAAATGCCATTTCCCAGATGAAAATCTCCACGGAGGGGGACAGGCTTTCGAAATTGCTCGCAATAGATTCAGCGTGTCCGGAAACCCATATTTTTATACCAAAGATTCAAATATCTGGCCCTGTTTAGGAGAAAATAATTTTTTTAGTTTTTCCACTTTTCATTTTCGAGTTGAGTCCGAAGAGCTCTCTAGAAAGCAGTTCTCTATTGTAGCATCAACTGTTTGGTTTTCTAGAATTTTCGAAATGAATTTTATGCACTCCATATCCTAAGACATTAATAGAACATCCTTATTTTCAGACAGAGTGGAAAATAGATCATTGTAGGGGGGTGTAAACCCTTGCTCATTTTTGACCCTCAAAATCGATATTTTCGAAATCGAGTTTCTGTGCTAGGGTAGAAGCCTAGGCAACGCTGAATATATATAACCGAAAATCCCAATTGGATCGGATGAATATAACAGGAGATATCGCAGATTGAAAATTGCAATTTTTGAAAAATGCCATTTCCCAGATGAAAATCTCAACGGGGATAGATAGACTCTCGAAAATGCCCGCAATAGATTCAGCGTGTCCGGAAACCTAAATTGTCATACCAAAGTTTCAAATATCTGGCCTTGTTTGGGAGGAAATAATTTTTTTTGTTTTACCACTTTTCATTTTCGAGTTGAGTCCGAAGAGCTCTCTGGAAAGCAATTCTCCATTGAAGCATCAACTGTTTGGTTTTCTAGAATCTTCGAAATAAATTCTATGCACTCCATATCCTGAGACATTAATAGAACATCCTCATTTTCAGACAGAGTGGAAAAAAGGTCATTGTAGGGGGGTCTAACCACTTGCTCATTTTTGACCCTCAAAATCGATATTTTCGAAATCGAGTTTCTGTGATAGGGTAGAAGCCTAGGCAACGCTGATTTTAGAACCGGAAATCATAATTCCATCGGATGAATATAACAGGAGATATCGCAGATTGAAAATTGCAATTTTTGAAAAATGCCATGTTCCAGATGAAAATCTAAGCGAAGGGAGATAGGCTTTCGAAATTGCTCGCAATAGATTCAGCGTGTCCGGAAACCCATATTTTTATACCAAAGTTTCAAATATCTAGCCTTGTTAGGGAGAAAATATTTTTTTTGTTTTTCCACTTTTCATCTTCGAGTTGTCTTCGGAAAGCTCTCTGGAAAGCAATTCTCTATGGAAGCATCAACTGTTTTATTTTTTAGAATCTTCGAAATAAATTCTATGCACTCCATATCTTGAGACATTAATAGAACATCCTTATTTTCAGACAGAGTGGAAAATAGGTCAGTGTAGGAGGGTCTAACCCCTTGCTCATTTTTGACCCTTAAAATCGAGATTTTCGAAATCGAGATTCTCTGCTAGGCTAGAAGCCTTGGCAACGCTGATTATAGAACCAGAAATCTCATTTGGATCAGATGAATATAACAGGAGATATCGCAGATTGAAAATTGCAATTTTTGAAAAATGACATTTCCCAGATGAAAATCTCAACGGAGGGAGACAGGCTCTCGAAAATGCCCGCAATAGATTCAGCGTGTCCGGAAACCTGAATTTTCATACCAAAGTTTCAAATATCTTGTCCTGTTTAGGAGAAAATAATTTTTTTCGTTTTTCCACTTTTCATTTTCGAGTTGAGTCCGAAGATCTCTCTGGAAAGCAATTCTTCATTGAAGCATCAACTGTTGGGTTTTCTAGAATCTTTGAAATAAATTCTATGCACTCCATATCCTGAGACATTAATAGAACATCCTTATTTTCAGACAGAGTGGAAAATAGGTCATTGTAGGAGGGTCTAACCCCTTGCTCATTTCTGACCCTCAAAATCGATATTTTCGAAATCGAGTTTCTATGCTAAGGTAGAAGCCTAGGCAACGGTGATTATAGAACTGGAAATCCCAATTGGATCGGATGAATATAACAGGAGATATCGCAGATTGAAAATTGCAATTTTTGAAAAATGACATTTCCCAGATGAAAATCTCAACGGAGGGAGACAGGCTCTCGAAAATGCCAGCAATAGATTCAGCGTGTACGGAAACTTGAATTTTCATACCAAAGTTTCAAATATCTTGTCCTGTTTAGGAGAAAATAATTTTTTTCGTTTTTCCACTTTTCATTTTCGAGTTGAGTCCGAAGATCTCTCTGGAAAGCAATTCTTCATTGAAGCATCAACTGTTGGGTTTTCTAGAATCTTCGAAATAAATTCTATGCACTCCATATCCTGAGACATTATTAGAACATCCCTATTTTCAGACAGAGTGGAAAATAGGTCATTGTAGGGGGGTCTAACCCCTTGCTCATTTCTGACCCTCAAAATCGAGATTTTTGAAATCGAGTTTCTATGCTAGTCTAGAAGCCTAGGCAACGCTGATTATAGAACCGGAAATCTCGATTGGATCAGATGAATATAACAGGAGATATCACAGATTGAAAATTGCAATTTTTGAAAAATGCCATGTTCCAGATGAAAATCTGCGCGAAGGGAGATAGGCTTTCAAAATTGCTCGCAATAGATTCAGCGTGTCCGGAAACCGATATTTTCATACCAAAGTTTTAAATATCTTGTCCTGTTTAGGAGAAAATAATTGTTTTCGTTTTTCCACTTTTCATTTTCGAATTGAGTCCGAAGAGCTCTCTGGAAAGCAATTCTCCATTGAAGCATCAACTGTTTGGTTTTCTAGAATCATCGAAATAAATTCTATGCACTCCATATCCTGAGACATTAATAGAACATCCTTATTTCCAGACAGAGTGGAAAATAGGTCATTGTAGGGGGTTCTAACACCTTGCTCATTTTTGACCCTCAAAATCGAGATTTTCGAAAAGAGTTTCTATGCTAGGGTAGAAGCCTAGGCAACGATGATTATAGAACCAGAAATACCAATTGGATCGGATGAATATAACAGGAGATATCGCATATTGAAAAATGCCATTTTCCAGATGAAAATCTTAACGGGGATAGATAGGCTCTCGAAAATGCCCGCAATAGATTCAGCCTGGCTCCCTCAAAATCGAGTTTCTAGAAGAGTTTCTATTCTAGGGTAGAAGCCTTGGCAACGCTGATTATAGAACCGAAAATCCCAATTGGATCGGATGAGTTTAACAGGAGATATCGCAGATTGAAAAATGCCATTTTCCAGATGAAAATCTTAGAGGGGATAGATAGGCTCTCGTAAATGCCCGCAATAGATTCAGCGTGTCCGGAAACCTAAATTGTCATACCAAAGTCTTAAATATCTTGTCCTGTTTAGGAGAAAATATGTTTTTTCGTTTTTCCACTTTTCATTTTCGAGTTGAGTCCGAAGAGCTTTCTGGAAAGCAATTCTCTATTGAAGCATCAACTGTTTGGTTTTCTAGAATCTTCGAAATAAATTCTATGCACTCCATATGCTGAGACATTAATAGAACATCCTGATTTTCAGACAGAGTGGAAAATAGGTCATTGTAGGGGGGTCTAACCCCTTGCTCATTTTTGACCCTCAAAATCGAAAATTTCGAAATCGAGTTTTTGTGCTAGGGTAGAAGCCTAGGCAACGCTGATTATAGAATCAGAAATCCCAATTGGATCGGATGAATATAACAGGAGATATCGCAGATTGAAAATTGCAATTTTTGAAAAATGCCATTTTCCAGATGAAAATCTCAATGGAGGGAGATAGTCTTTCAAAAATGCTCGCAATAGATTCAGCGTGTCCAGAAACCTATATTTTCATACCAAAGTTTAGAATATCTGGCCTTGTTTGGGAGAAAATAATTTTTTTTGTTTTTCCACTTTTCATTTTCGAATTGAGTCCGAAGAGCTCTCTGGGAAGCAATTCTCTATTGAAGCATCAACTGTTTGGTTTTCTAGAATCTTCGAAATAAATTCTATGCACTCAATATCCTGAGACATCAATAGAACATCCTTATTTTCAGACAGAGTGGAAAATAGGTCATTGTAGGGGGGTCTAACCCCTTGCTCATTTTTTACCCTCAAAATCGAGAATTTCGAAATCGAGTTTTTGTGCTAGGGTAGAAGTCTAGGCAACGCTGATTATGGAACCGGGAATCTCAATTGGTTCAGATGAATATAACAGGAGATATCGCAGATTGAAAATTGCAATTTTTCAAAAATGCCATGTTCCAGATGAAAATCTTAACGGAGATAGATAGGCTCTCGAAAATGCCCGCAATATATTCAGCGTGTCCGGAAACCTATATTGTCATACCGAAGTTTCAAATATCTTGTCCTGTTCAGGAGAAAATAATTTTTTTCGTTTTTCCACTTTTCATTTTCGAGTTGAGTCCGAAGAACTCTCTGGAAAGCAATTCTCTATTGAAGCATCAACTGTTTGGTTTTCTAGAATCTTCGAAATAAATTCTATGCACTCCATATCCTGAGACATTATTAGAACATCCCTATTTTCAGACAGAGTGGAAAATAGGTCATTGTAGGGGGGTCTAACCACTTGCTCATTTCTGACCCTCAAAATCGAGATTTTTGAAATCGAGTTTCTATGCTAGGCTAGAAGCCTAGGCAACGCTGATTATAGAACCGGAAATCTCGATTGGATCAGATGAATATAACAGGAGATATCACAGATTGAAAATTGCAATTTTTGAAAAATGCCATGTTCCAGATGAAAATCTGCGCGAAGGGAGATAGGCTTTCAAAATTGCTCGCAATAGATTCAGCGTGTCCGGAAACCGATATTTTCATACCAAAGTTTTAAATATCTTGTCCTGTTTAGGAGAAAATAATTGTTTTCGTTTTTCCACTTTTCATTTTCGAATTGAGTCCGAAGAGCTCTCTGGAAAGCAATTCTCCATTGAAGCATCAACTGTTTGGTTTTCTAGAATCATCGAAATAAATTCTATGCACTCCATATCCTGAGACATTAATAGAACATCCTTATTTCCAGACAGAGTGGAAAATAGGTCATTGTAGGGGGTTCTAACACCTTGCTCATTTTTGACCCTCAAAATCGAGATTTTCGAAAAGAGTTTCTATGCTAGGGTAGAAGCCTAGGCAACGATGATTATAGAACCAGAAATACCAATTGGATCGGATGAATATAACAGGAGATATCGCATATTGAAAAATGACATTTTCCAGATGAAAATCTTAACGAGGATAGATAGGCTCTCGAAAATGCCCGCAATAGATTCAGCCTTTCTCCCTCAAAATCGAGTTTCTAAAAGAGTTTCTATGCTAGGGTAGAAGCCTTGGCAACGCTGATTATAGAACCGAAAATCCCAATTGGATCGGATGAATTTAACAGGAGATATCGCAGATTGAAAAATGCCATTTTCCAGATGAAAATCTTAGAGGGGATAGATAGGCTCTCGTAAATGAACGCAATAGATTCAGCGTGTCCGGAAACCTAAATTGTCATACCAAAGTTTTAAATATCTTGTCCTGTTTAGGAGAAAATATGTTTTTTCGTTTTTCCACTTTTCATTTTCGAGTTGAGTCCGAAGAGCTTTCTGGAAAGCAATTCTCTATTGAAGCATCAACTGTTTGGTTTTCTAGAATCTTCGAAATAAATTCTATGCACTCCATATGCTGAGACATTAATAGAACATCCTGATTTTCAGACAGAGTGGAAAATAGGTCATTGTAGGGGGGTCTAACCCCTTGCTCATTTTTGACCCTCAAAATCGAAAATTTCGAAATCGAGTTTTTGTGCTAGGGTAGAAGCCTAGGCAACGCTGATTATAGAATCAGAAATCCCAATTGGATCGGATGAATATAACAGGAGATATCGCAGATTGAAAATTGCAATTTTTGAAAAATGCCATTTTCCAGATGAAAATCTCAATGGAGGGAGACAGTCTTTCAAAAATGCTCGCAATAGATTCAGCGTGTCCAGAAACCTATATTTTCATACCAAAGTTTCCAATATCTGGCCTTGTTTGGGAGAAAATAATTTTTTTTGTTTTTCCACTTTTCATTTTCGAATTGAGTCCGAAGAGCTCTCTGGGAAGCAATTCTCTATTGAAGCATCAACTGTTTGGTTTTCTAGAATCTTCGAAATAAATTCTATGCACTCAATATCCTGAGACATCAATAGAACATCCTTATTTTCAGACAGAGTGGAAAATAGGTCATTGTAGGGGGGTCTAACCCCTTGCTCATTTTTTACCCTCAAAATCGAGAATTTCGAAATCGAGTTTTTGTGCTAGGGTAGAAGTCTAGGCAACGCTGATTATGGAACCGGGAATCTCAATTGGTTCAGATGAATATAACAGGAGATATCGCAGATTGAAAATTGCAATTTTTCAAAAATGCCATGTTCCAGATGAAAATCTTAACGGAGATAGATAGGCTCTCGAAAATGCCCGCAATATATTCAGCGTGTCCGGAAACCTATATTGTCATACCGAAGTTTCAAATATCTTGTCCTGTTCAGGAGAAAATAATTTTTTTCGTTTTTCCACTTTTCATTTTCGAGTTGAGTCCGAAGAACTCTCTGGAAAGCAATTCTCTATTGAAGCATCAACTGTTTGGTTTTCTAGAATCTTCGAAATAAATTCTATGCACTCAATATCCTGAGACATCAATAGAACATCCTTATTTTCAGACAGAGTGGAAAATAGGTCATTGTAGGGGGGTCTAACCCCTTGCTCATTTTTGACCCTCAAAATCGAGAATTTCGAAATGGAGTTTTTGTGCTAGGGTAGAAGTCTAGGCAACGCTGATTATGGTACCGGAAATCTCAATTGGTTCAGATGAATATAACAGGAGATATCGCAGATTGAAAATTGCAATTTTTGAAAAATGCCATTTCCCAGATGAAAATCTCAATGGAGGGAGACAGTCTTTCAAAAATGCTCGCAATAGATTCAGCGTGTCCAGAAACCTATATTTTCATACCAAAGTTTCCAATATTTGGCCTTGTTTGGGAGAAAATAATTTTTTTTGTTTTTCCACTTTTTATTTTCTGGTTGAGTCCGATGAGCTCTCTGGAAAGCAATTCTCTATTGAAGCATCAACTGTTTGGTTTTCTAGAATCTTCGAAATAAATTCTATGCACTCCATATGCTGAGACATCAATGGAACATCCTTATTTTCAGACAGAGTGGAAAATGGGTCATTGTAGGGGGGTCTAACCCCTTGCTCATTTTTGACCCTCAAAATCGAGAATTTCGAAATGGAGTTTTTGTGCTAGGGTAGAAGTCTAGGCAACGCTGATTATAGAATCAGAAATCCCAATTGGATCGGATGAATATAACAGGAGATATCGCAGATTGAAAATTGCAATTTTTGAAAAATGCCATTTTCCAGATGAAAATCTCAACGGAGGGAGACAGGCTTTCGAAAATGCTCGTAATAGATTCAGCGTGTCCAGAAACCTATATTTTCATACCAAAGTTTCATATATCTGGCCTTGTTTGGGAGAAAATAATTTTTTTTGTTTTTCCACTTTTCATTTTCTAGTTGAGTCCGAAGAGCTCTCTGGAAAGCAATTCTCCATTGAAGCATCAACTGTTTGGTTTTCTAGAATCTCCGAAATAAATTCAATGCACTCCATATCCTGAGACATTAATAGAACATCCTTATTTTCAGATAGAGTGGAAAATAGGTCATTGTATGGGGGTCTAACCCCTTCCTCATTTTTGACCCTCAGAATCGAGAATTTCGAAATCGAGTTTTTGTGCTAGGGTAGAAGTCTAGGCAACGCTGATTATGGTACCGGAAATCTCAATTGGTTCAGATGAATATAACAGGAGATATCGCAGATTGAAAATTGCAATTTTTGAAAAATGCCATTTCCGAGATGAAAATCTCAACGGAGGGAGATAGGCTTTCGAAAATGCTCGCAATAGATTCAGCGTGTCCAGAAACCTATATTTTAACCAAAGTTTCAAATATCTGTCCTTGTTTGGGAGAAAATAATTTTTTTTGTTTTTCCACTTTTCATTTTCTAGTTGAGTCCGAAGAGCTCTCTGGAAAGCAATTCTCCATTGAAGCATCAACTAATTGGTTTTCTAGAATCTGCGAAATAAATTCTATGCACTCCATATCCTGAGACATTAATAGAACATCCTTATTTTCAGATAGAGTGGAAAATAGGTCATTGTAGGGGGGTCTAACCCCTTTCTCATTTTTGACCCTCAGAATCGAGAATTTCGAAATCGAGTTTTTGTGCTAGGGTAGAAGTCTAGGCAACGCTGATTATGGAACCGAAAATCTCAATTGGTTCAGATGAATATAACAGGAGATATGGCAGATTGAAAATTGCAATTTTTGAAAAATGCCATGTTCCAATAGATTCAGCGTGTCCAGAAACCTTTATTTTCATACCAAATTTTCGAATATCTGGCCCTGTTTGGGAGAAAATAATTTTTTTCGTTTTTCCACTTTTCATTTTCGAGTTGAGTCCGAAGAGCTCTCTGGAAAGCAATTCTCCATTGAAGATTCAACTAATTGGTTTTCTAGAATCTTCGGAATAAATTATATGCACTCCATATCCTGGGACATTAATAGAACATCCTTATTTTCAGACAGTGTGGAAAATAGGTCATTGTAGGGGGGTCTAACACCTTGCTCATTTTCGACCCTCAAAATCGAGAATTTCGAAATCGAGTTTTTGTGCTAGTGTAGAAGTCTAGGCAACGCTGATTATGGAACCGAAAATCTCAATTGGTTCAGATGAATATAACAGGAGATATGGCAGATTGAAAATTGCAATTTTTGAAAAATGCCATGTTCCAATAGATTCAGCGTGTCCAGAAACCTTTATTTTCATACCAAATTTTCTAATATCTGGCCTTGTTTGGGAGAAAATAATTTTTTTTGTTTTACCACTTTTCATTTTCGATTTGAGTCCGAAGAGCTCTCTGGAAAGCAATTCTCCATTGAAGCATCAACTGTTTGGTTTTCTAGAATCTTCGAAATAAATTCTATGCACTCCATATCCTGAGACATTAATAGAACATCCTCATTTTCAGACAGAGTGGAAAATAGGTCATTGTAGGGTGGTCTAACCACTTGCTCATTTTTGACCCTCAAAATCGATATTTTCGAAATCGAGTTTCTGTGATAGGGTAGAAGCCTAGGCAACGCTGATTTTAGAACCGGAAATCATAATTGGATCGGATGAATATAACAGGAGATATCGCAGATTGAAAATTGCAATTTTTGAAAAATGCCATGTTCCAGATGAAAATCTTAGCGAAGGGAGATAGGCTTTCGAAATTGCTCGCAATAGATTCAGCGTGTCCGGAAACCCATATTTTTATACCAAAGTTTCAAATATCTAGCCTTGTTAGGGAGAAAATATTTTTTTTTGTTTTTCCACTTTTCATCTTCGAGTTGACTTCGGAAAGCTCTCTGGAAAGCAATTCTCTATTGAAGCATCAACTGTTTTATTTTTTAGAATCTTCGAAATAAATTCTATGCACTCCATATCTTGAGACATTATTAGAACATCCTTATTTTCAGACAGAGTGGAAAATAGGTCAGGGTAGGGGGGTCTAACCCCTTGCTCATTTTTGACCCTTAAAATCGAGATTTTCGAAATCGAGATTCTCTGCTAGGCTAGAAGCCTTGGCAACGCTGATTATAGAACCAGAAATCTCATTTGGATCAGATGAATATAACAGGAGATATCGCAGATTGAAAATTGCAATTTTTGAAAAATGCCATGTTCCAGATGAAAATCTAAGCGAAGGGAGATAGGCTTTCGAAATTGCTCGCAATAGATTCAGCTTGTCCGGAAACCCATATTTTTATACCAAAGTTTCAAATATCTAGCCTTGTTAGGGAGAAAATTTTTTTTTTTGTTTTTCCACTTTTCATCTTCGAGTTGACTTCGGAAAGCTCTCTGGAAAGCAATTCTCTATTGAAGCATCAACTGTTTTATTTTTTAGAATCTTCGAAATAAATTCTATGCACTCCATATCCTAAGACATTAATAGAACATCCTTATTTCCAGACAGAGTGGAAAATAGGTCATTGTAGGGGGTTCCAACACCTTGCTCATTTTTGACCCTCAAAATCGAGATTTTCGAAAAGAGTTTCTATGCTAGGGTAGAAGCCTAGGCAACGATGATTATAGAACCGGAAATACCAATTGGATCGGATGAATATAACAGGAGATATCGCAGATTGAAAAATGCAATTTTTGAAAAATGACATTTCCCAGATGAAAATCTCAACGGAGGGAGACAGGCTCTCGAAAATGCCCGCAATAGAATCAGCGTGTCCGGAAACCTGAATTTTCATACCAAAGTTTCAAATATCTTGTCCTGTTTAGGAGGAAATAATTTTTTTCGTTTTTCCACTTTTCATTTTCGAGTTGAGTCCGAAGATCTCTCTGGAAAGCAATTCTTCATTGAAGCATCAACTGTTGGGTTTTCTAGAATCTTCGAAATAAATTCTATGCACTCCATATCCTGAGACATCAATAGAACATCCTTATTTTCAGACAGAGTGGAAAATAGGTCATTGTAGGAGGGTCTAACCCCTTGCTCATTTCTGACCCTCAAAATCGATATTTTCGAATTCGAGTTTCTATGCTAAGGTAGAAGCCTAGGCAACGGTGATTATAGAACTGGAAATCCCAATTGGATCGGATGAATATAACAGGAGATATCGCAGATTGAAAATTGCAATTTTTGAAAAATGACATTTCCCAGATGAAAATCTCAACGGAGGGAGACAGGCTCTCGAAAATGCCCGCAATAGATTCAGCGTGTCCGGAAACTTGAATTTTCATACCAAAGTTTCAAATATCTTGTCCTGTTTAGGAGAAAATATTTTTTTTCGTTTTTCCACTTTTCATTTTCGAGTTGAGTCCGAAGAACTCTCTGGAAAGCAATTCTCTATTGAAGCATCAACTGTTTGGTTTTCTAGAATCTTCGAAATAAATTCTATGCACTCAATATCCTGAGACATCAATAGAACATCCTTATTTTCAGACAGAGTGGAAAATAGGTCATTGTAGGGGGGTCTAACCCCTTGCTCATTTTTGACCCTCAAAATCGAAAATTTCGAAATCGAATTTTTGTGCTAGGGTAGAAGCCTAGGCAACGCTGATTATAGAATCGGAAATCCCAATTGGATCGGATGAATATAACAGGAGATATCGCAGATTGAAAATTGCAATTTTTGAAAAATGCCATTTTCCAGATGAAAATCTCAATGGAGGGAGAGCGTCTTTCAAAAATGCTCGCAATAGATTCAGCGTGTCCAGAAACCTATATTTTCATACCAAAGTTTCCAATATCTGGCCTTGTTTGGGAGAAAATAATTTTTTTTGTTTTTCCACTTTTCATTTTCGAATTGAGTCCGAAGAGCTATCTGGGAAGCAATTCTCCATTGAAGCATCAACTGTTTGGTTTTCTAGAATCTTCGAAATAAATTCTATGCACTCAATATCCTGAGACATCAATAGAACATCCTTATTTTCAGACAGAGTGGAAAATAGGTCATTGTAGGGGGGTCTAACCTCTTGCTCATTTTTTACCCTCAAAATCGAGAATTTCGAAATCGAGTTTTTGTGCTAGGGTAGAAGTCTAGGCAACGCTGATTATGGAACCGGGAATCTCAATTGGTTCAGATGAATATAACAGGAGATATCGCAGATTGAAAATTGCAATTTTTCAAAAATGCCATGTTCCAGATGAAAATCTTAACGGAGATAGATAGGCTCTCGAAAATGCCCGCAATATATTCAGCGTGTCCGGAAACCTATATTGTCATACCGAAGTTTCAAATATCTTGTCCTGTTCAGGAGAAAATAATTTTTTTCGTTTTTCCACTTTTCATTTTCGAGTTGAGTCCGAAGAACTCACTGGAAAGCAATTCTCTATTGAAGCATCAACTGTTTGGTTTTCTAGAATCTTCGAAATAAATTCTATGCACTCAATATCCTGAGACATTAATAGAACATCCTTATTTTCAGACAGAGTGGAAAATAGGTCATTGTAGGGGGGTCTAACTCCTTGCTCATTTTTGACCCTCAAAATCGAGAATTTCGAAATCGAGTTTTTGTGCTAGGGTGAACGCTGATTATGGTACCGGAAATCTCAATTGGTTCAGATGAATATAACAGGAGATATCGCAGATTGAAAATTGCAATTTTTGAAAAATGCCATTTCCCAGATGAAAATCTCAATGGAGGGAGACAGTCTTTCGAAAATGCTCGCAATAGATTCAGCGTGTCCAGAAACCTATATTTCCATACCAAAGTTTCCAATATCTGGCCTTGTTTGGGAGAAAATAATTTTTTTTGTTTTTCCACTTTTCATTTTCTAGTTGAGTCCGATGAGCTCTCTGGAAAGCAATTCTCCATTGAAGCATCAACTGTTTGGTTTTCTAGGATCTTCGAAATAAATTCTATGCACTCCATATCCTGAGACATTAATAGAACATCCTTATTTTCAGACAGAGTGGAAAATAGGTCATTGTAGGGGGGGTCTAACCCCTTTCTCATTTTTGACCCTCAGAATCGAGAATTTCGAAATCGAGTTTTTGTGCTAGTGTAGAAGTCTAGGCAACGCTGATTATGGAACTGGAAATGCCAATTGGATCGGATGAATATAACAGGAGATATCGCAGATTGAAAATTGCAATTTTTGAAAAATGCCATTTTCCAGATGAAAATCTCAATGGAGGGAGAGCGTCTTTCAAAAATGCTCGCAATAGATTCAGCGTGTCCAGAAACCTATATTTTCATACCAAAGTTTCCAATATCTGGCCTTGTTTGGGAGAAAATAATTTTTTTTGTTTTTCCACTTTTCATTTTCGAATTGAGTCCGAAGAGCTATCTGGGAAGCAATTCTCCATTGAAGCATCAACTGTTTGGTTTTCTAGAATCTTCGAAATAAATTCTATGCACTCAATATCCCGAGACATTAATAGAACATCCTTATTTTCAGACAGAGTGGAAAATAGATCATTGTAGGTGGGTCTAACCTTTGGCTCATTTTTGACCCTCAAAATCGTTAATTTCGATATCGAGTTTTTGTGCTAGGGTAGAAGTCTAGGCAACGCTGATAATGGAACCGGAAATCTCAATTGGTTCAGATGAAAATAACAGGAGATATCGCAGATTGAAAATTGCAATTTTTTAAAAATTCCATTTCCCAGATGAAAATCTCCACGGAAGGGGACAGGCTTTCGAAATTGCTCGCAATAGATTCAGCGTGTCCGGAAACCCATATTTTTATACCAAATATTCAAATATCTGGCCCTGTTTAGGAGAAAATAATTTTTTTAGTTTTTCCACTTTTCATTTTCGAGTTGAGTCCGAAGAGCTCTCTAGAAAGCAGTTCTCTATTGTATCATCAACTGTTTGGTTTTCTAGAATCTTCGAAATGAATTCTATGCACTCCATATCCTAAGACATTAATAGAACATCCTTATTTTCAGACAGAGTGGAAAATAGATCATTGTAGGGGGGTGTAAACCCTTGCTCATTTTTTACCCTCAAAATCGATATTTTCGAAATCGAGTTTCTGTGCTAGGGTAGAAGCCTAGGCAACGCTGAATATATATAACCGAAAATCCCAATTGGATCGGATGAATATAACAGGAGATATCGCAGTTTGAAAATTGCAATTTTTGAAAAATGCCATTTCCCAGATGAAAATCTCAACGGGGATAGATAGACTCTCGAAAATGCCCGCAATAGATTCAGCGTGTCCGGAAACCTAAATTGTCATTCCAAAGTTTCAAATATCTGGCCTTGTTTGGGAGGAAATAATTTTTTTTGTTTTACCACTTTTCATTTTCGAGTTGAGTCCGAAGAGCTCTCTGGAAAGCAATTCTCCATTGAAGCATCAACTGTTTGGTTTTCTAGAATCTTCGAAATGAATTCTATGCACTCCATATCCTAAGACATTAATAGAACATCCTTATTTTCAGACAGAGTGGAAAATAGATCATTGTAGGGGGGTGTAAACCCTTGCTCATTTTTGACCCTCAAAATCGATATTTTCGAAATCGAGTTTCAGTGATAGGGTAAAAGCATAGACAACGCTGATTATAGAACCGGAAATCCCAATTGGATCGGATGAATATAACAGGAGATATCGCAGATTGAAAGTTGCAATTTTTGAAAAATGCCATGTTCCAGATGAAAATCTAAGCGAAGGGAGATAGGCTTTCGAAATTGCTCGCAATAGATTCAGCGTGTCCGGAAACCCATATTTTTATACCAAAGTTTCAAATATCTAGCCTTGTTAGGGAGAAAATTTTTTGTTTTGTTTTTCCACTTTTCATCTTCGAGTTGACTTCGGAAAGCTCTCTGGAAAGCAATTCTCTATTGAAGCATCAACTGTTTCATTTTTTAGAACCTTCGAAATAAATTCTATGCACTCCATATCTTGGGACATTAATAGAACATCCTTATTTTCAGACAGAGTGGAAAATAGGTCAGTGTAGGGGGGTCTAACCACTTGCTCATTTTTGACCCTCAAAATCGATATTTTCGAAATCGAGTTTCAGTGATAGGGTAGAAGCATAGACAACGCTGATTATAGAACCGGAAATCCCAATTGGATCGGATGAATATAACAGGAGATATCGCAGATTGAAAATTGCAATTTTTGAAAAATGACATTTCCCAGATGAAAATCTCAACATAGGGAGACATGCTCTCGAAAATGCCCGCAATAGATTCAGCGTGTCCGGAAACTTGAATTTTCATACCAAAGATTCAAATGTCTTGTCCTGTTTAGGAGAAAATAATTTTTTTCGTTTTTCCACTTTTCATTTTTGAGTTGAGTCCGAAGAGCTCTCTGGAAAGCAATTCTCCATTGAAGCATCAACTGATTGGTTTTCTAGAATCATCGAAATAAATTCTATCCACTCCATATCCTGAGACATTAATAGAACATCCTTATTTTCAGACAGAGTGGAAAATAGGTCATTGTAGGGGGGTCTAACCACTTGCTCATTTTTGACCCTCAAAATCGATATTTTCGAAATCGAGTTTCTGTGATAGGGTAGAAGCCTAAGCAACGCTGATTATAGAACCGGAAATCATAATTGGATCGGATGAATAAAACAGGAGATATCGCAGATTGAAAATTGCAATTTTTGAAAAATGCCATGTTCCAGATGAAAATCTAAGCGAAGGGAGATAGGCTTTCGAAATTGCTCGCAATAGATTCAGCGTGTCCGGAAACCCATATTTTTATACCAAAGTTTCAAATATCTAGCCTTGTTAGGGAGAAAATATTTTTTTTTTTTTTCCACTTTTCATCTTCGAGTTGACTTCGGAAAGATCTCTGGAAAGCAATTCTCTATTGAAGCATCAACTGTTTTATTTTTTAGAATCTTCAAAATAAATTCTATGCACTCCATATCTTGAGACATTAATAGAACATCCTTATTTTCAGATAGAGTGGAAAATAGGTCAGTGTAGGGGGGTCTAACCCCTTGCTCATTTTTGACCCTTAAAATCGAGATTTTCGAAATCGAGATTCTCTGCTAGGCTAGAAGCCTTGGCAACGCTGATTATAGAACCAGAAATCTCATTTGGATCAGATGAATATAACAGGAGATATCGCAGATTGAAAATTGCAATTTTTGAAAAATGACATTTCCCAGATGAAAATCTCAACATAGGGAGACAGGCTCTCGAAAATGCCCGCAATAGATTCAGCGTGTCCGGAAACTTGAATTTTCATACCAAAGATTCAAATATCTTGTCCTGTTTAGGAGAAAATATTTTTTTTCGTTTTTCCACTTTTTATCTTCGAGTTGAGTCTGAAGAGCTCTCTGGAAAGCAATTCTCCATTGAAGCATCAACTGTTTGGTTTTCCAGAATCTTCGAAATAAATTCTATGCACTCCATATCCTGAGACATTATTAAAACATCCCTATTTTCAGACAGAGTGGAAAATAGGTCATTGTAGGGGGGTCTAACCCCTTGCTCATTTCTGACCCTCAAAATCGAGATTTTTGAAATCGAGTTTCTATGCTAGGCTAGAAGCCTAGGCAACGCTGATTATAGAACCGGAAATCCCGATTGGATCAGATGAATATAACAGGAGATATCACACATTGAAAATTGCAATTTTTGAAAAATGCCATGTTCCAGATGAAAATCTGCGCGAAGGGAGATAGGCTTTCAAAATTGCTCGCAATAGATTCAGCGTGTCCGGAAACCGATATTTTCATACCAAAGTTTTGAATATCTTGTCCTGTTTAGGAGAAAATAATTGTTTTCGTTTTTCCACTTTTCATTTTCGAATTGAGTCCGAAGAGCTCTCTGGAAAGCAATTCTCCATTGAAGCATCAACTGTTTGGTTTTCTAGAATCATCGAAATAAATTCTATGCACTCCATATCCTGAGACATTAATAGAACATCCTTATTTCCAGACAGAGTGGAAAATAGGTCATTGTAGGGGGTTCCAACACCTTGCTCATTTTTGACCCTCAAAATCGAGATTTTCGAAAAGAGTTTCTAGGTAGAAGCCTAGGCAGCGATGATTATAGAAGAGGAAATACCAATTGGATCGGATGAATATAACAGGAGATATCGCAGATTGAAAAATGCCATTTTCCAGATGAAAATCTTAGAGGGGATAGATAGGCTCTCGAAAATGCCCGCAATAGATTCAGCCTGTCTCCCTCAGATTCGAGTTTCTAGAAGAGTTTCTATGCTAGGGTAGAAGCCTAGGCAACGCTGATTATAGAACCGAAAATCCCAATTGGATCGGATGAATATAACAGGAGATATCGCAGATTGAAAAATGCCATTTTCCAGATGAAAATCTTAGAGGGGATAGATAGGCTCTCGTAAATGCCCGCAATAGATTCAGCGTGTCCGGAAACCTAAATTGTCATACCAAAGTTTTAAATATGTTGTCCTGTTTAGGAGAAAATATGTTTTTTCGTTTTTCCAATTTTCATTTTCGAGTTGAGTCCGAAGAGCTTTCTGGAAAGCAATTCTCTATTGAAGCATCAACTGTTTGGTTTTCTAGAATCTTCGAAATAAATTCTATGCACTCCATATGCTGAGACATTAATAGAACATCCTTATTTTCAGACAGAGTGGAAAATGGGTCATTGTAGGGGGGTCTAACCCCTTGCTCATTTTTGACCCTCAAAATCGAAAATTTCGAAATCGAGTTTTTGTGCTAGGGTAGAAGCCTAGGCAACGCTGATTATAGAATCAGAAATCCCAATTGGATCGGATGAATATAACAGGAGATATCGCAGATTGAAAATTGCAATTTTTGAAAAATGCCATTTTCCAGATGAAAATCTCAATGGAGGGAGAGCGTCTTTCAAAAATGCTCGCAATAGATTCAGCGTGTCCAGAAACCTATATTTTCATACCAAAGTTTCCAATATCTGGCCTTGTTTGGGAGAAAATAATTTTTTTTGTTTTTCCACTTTTCATTTTCGAATTGAGTCCGAAGAGCTCTCTGGGAAGCAATTCTCTATTGAAGCATCAACTGTTTGGTTTTCTAGAATCTTCGAAATAAATTCCATGCACTCAATATCCTGAGACATCAATAGAACATCCTTATTTTCAGACAGAGTGGAAAATAGGTCATTGTAGGGGGGTCTAACCCCTTGCTCATTTTTTACCCTCAAAATCGAGAATTTCGAAATCGAGTTTTCGTGCTAGGGTAGAAGTCTAGGCAACTCTGATTATGGAACCGAGAATCTCAATTGGTTCAGATGAATATAACAGGAGATATCGCAGATTGAAAATTGCAATTTTTCAAAAATGCCATGTTCCAGATGAAAATCTTAACGGAGATAGATAGGCTCTCGAAAATGCCCGCAATATATTCAGCGTGTCCGGAAACCTATATTGTCATACCGAAGTTTCAAATATCTTGTCCTGTTCAGGAGAAAATAATTTTTTTCGTTTTTCCACATTTCATTTTCTAGTTGAGTCCGAAGAGCTCTCTGGAAAGCAATTCTCCATTGAAGCATCAACTAATTGGTTTTCTAGAATCTGCGAAATAAATTCTATGCACTCCATATCCTGAGACATTAATAGAACATCCTTATTTTCAGATAGAGTGGAAAATAGGTCATTGTAGGGGGGTCTAACCCCTTTCTCATTTTTGACCCTCAGAATCGAGAATTTCGAAATCGAGTTTTTGTGCTAGTGTAGAAGTCTAGGCAACGATGATTATGGAACCGGAAATGCCAATTGGATCGGATGAATATAACAGGAGATATCCCAGATTGAAAATTGCAATTTTTGAAAAATGCCATTTCCCAGATGAAAATCTCAACGTAGGGAGAGGGATTTCGAAAATGCTCGCAATAGATTCAGCGTGTCCAGAAACCTATATTTCAACCAAAGTTTCAAATATCTGGCCTTGTTTGGGAGAAAATAATTTTTTTTGTTTTTCCACATTTCATTTTCTAGTTGAGTCCGAAGAGCTCTCTGGAAAGCAATTCTCCATTGAAGCATCAACTAATTGGTTTTCTAGAATCTGCGAAATAAATTCTATGCACTCCATATCCTGAGACATTAATAGAACATCCTTATTTTCAGATAGAGTGGAAAATAGGTCATTGTAGGGGGGTCTAACCCCTTGCTCATTTTTGACCCTCAAAATCGAGAATTTCGAAATCGAGTATTTGTGCTAGGGTAGAAGTCTAGGCAACGCTGATTATGGAACCGGAAATCTCAATTGGTTCAGATGAATATAACAGGATGTATCGCAGATTGAAAATTGCAATTTTTGAAAAATGCCATTTCCCAGATGAAAATCTCAACGGAGGGAGACAGGCTTTCGAAAATGCTCGCAATAGATTCAGCGTGTCCAGAAACCTATATTTCAACCAAAGTTTCAAATATCTGGCCTTGTTTGGGAGAAAATAATTTTTTTTGTTTTTCCACATTTCATTTTCTAGTTGAGTCCGAAGAGCTCTCTGGAAAGCAATTCTCCATTGAAGCATCAACTAATTGATTTTCTAGAATCTGCGAAATAAATTCTATGCACTCCATATCCTGAGACATTAATAGAACATCCTTATTTTCAGATAGAGTGGAAAATAGGTCATTGTAGGGGGGTCTAACCTTTTCTCATTTTTGACCCTCAGAATCGAGAATTTCGAAATCGAGTTTTTGTGCTAGTGTAGAAGTCTAGGCAACGATGATTATGGAACCGGAAATGCCAATTGGATCGGATGAATATAACAGGAGATATCGCAGATTATTGCAATTTTTGAAAAATGCCATTTCCCAGATGAAAATCTCAACGTAGGGAGAGGGATTTCGAAAATGCTCGCAATAGATTCAGCGTGTCCAGAAACCTTTATTTTCATACCAAATTTTTAAATATCTGGCCTTGTTTGGGAGAAAATAATTTTTTTCGTTTTTCCACTTTTCATTTTCGAGTTGAGTCCGAAGAGCTCCCTGGAAAGCAATTCTCCATTGAAGCATCAACTGTCTTATTTATTGAAATCTTCGAAATAAATTCCATGCACTCCATATCCCGAGACATTAATAGAGCATCCTTATTTTCAGACAGAGTGGAAAATAGGTCATTGTAGGTGGGTCTAACCTTTGGCTCATTTTTGACCCTCAAAATCGAGAATTTCGATATCGAGTTTTTGTGCTAGGGTAGAAGTCTAGGCAACGCTGATAATGGAACCGGAAATCTCAATTGGTTCAGATGAATATAACAGGAGATATCGCAGATTGAAAATTGCAATTTTTTAAAAATGCCATTTCCCAGATGAAAATCTCAACGGGGATAGATAGACTCTCGAAAATGCCCGCAATAGATTCAGCGTGTCCGGAAACCTTAATTGTCATACCAAAGTTTCAAATATCTGGCCTTGTTTGGGAGGAAATAATTTTTTTTGTTTTACCACTTTTCATTTTCGAGTTGAGTCCGAAGAGCTCTCTGGAAAGCAATTCTCCATTGAAGCATCAACTGTTTGGTTTTCTAGAATCTTCGAAATAAATTCTATGCACTCCATATCCTGAGACATTAATAGAACATCCTCATTTTCAGACAGAGTGGAAAATAGTTCATTGTAGGGGGGTCTAACCACTTGCTCATTTTTGACCCTCAAAATCGATATTTTCGAAATCGAGTTTTTGTGATAGGGTAGAAGCCTAAGCAACGCTGATTTTAGAACCGGAAATCATAATTGGATCGGATGAATATAACAGGAGATATCGCAGATTGAAAATTGCAATTTTTGAAAAATGCCATGTTCCAGATGAAAATCTAAGCGAAGGGAGATAGGCTTTCGAAATTGCTCGCAATAGATTCAGCGTGTCCGGAAACCCATATTTTTATACCAAAGTTTCAAATATCTAGCCTTGTTAGGGTGAAAATATTTTTTTTTTGTTTTTCCACTTTTCATCTTCGAGTTGACTTCGGAAAGCTCTGGAAAGCAATTCCCTATTGAAGCATCAACTGTTTTATTTTTTAGAATCTTCGAAATAAATTCTATGCACTCCATATCTTGAGACATTAATAGAACATCCTTATTTTCGGACAGAGTGGAAAATAGGTCAGGGTAGGGGGGTCTAACCCCTTGCTCATTTTTGACCCTTAAAATCGAGATTTTCGAAATCGAGATTCTCTGCTAGGCTAGAAGCCTTGGCAACGCTGATTATAGAACCAGAAATCTCATTTGGATCAGATGAATATAACAGGAGATATCGCAGATTGAAAATTGCAATTTTTGAAAAATGCCATGTTCCAGATGAAAATCTAAGCGAAGGGCGATAGGCTTTCGAAATTGCTCGCAATAGATTCAGCGTGTCCGGAAACCCATATTTTTATACCAAAGTTTCAAATATCTAGCCTTGTTAGGGAGAAAATATTTTTTTTTGTTTTTCCACTTTTCATCTTCGAGTTGACTTCGGAAAGCTCTCTGGAAAGCAATTCTCTATTGAAGCATCAACTGTTTCATTTTTCAGAATCTTCGAAATAAATTCTATGCACTTCATATCTTGAGACATTAATAGAACATCCTTATTTTCAGACAGAGTGGAAAATAGGTCAGTGTAGGGGGGTCTAACCACTTGCTCATTTTTGACCCTCAAAATCGATATTTTCGAAATCGAGTTTCAGTGATAGGGTAGAAGCATAGACAACGCTGATTATAGAACCGGAAATCCTAATTGGATCGGATGAATATAACAGGGGATATCGCAGATTGAAAATTGCAATTTTTGAAAAATGCCATGTTCCAGATGAAAATCTAAGCGAAGGGAGATAGGCTTTCGAAAATGCTCGTAATAGATTCAGCTTGTCCGGGAACATATATTTTCATACCAAAGCTTCAAATATCTGGCCCTGTTTAGGAGAAAATAATTTTTTTCGTTTTTCCACTTTTCATTTTCGAGTTGACATCGAAGATGTCTGTCTCTGGAAAGCAATTCTCTATTGAAGCATCAACTGTTTTATTTTTTAGAATCTTCGAAATAAATTCTATGCACTCCATATCCTGAGACATTAATAGATCATCCTTATTTTCAGAGAGAGTGGAAAATAGGTCATTGTAGGGGGGTCTAACCCCTTGCTCATTTTTGACCCACAAAATCGAGAATTTCGAAATCGAGTTTTTGTGCTAGGGCAGAAGCCTGGGCAACGCTGATTATAAAACCGGAAATCCCAATTGGATCGGATGAATATAACAGGAGATATCGCAGATTGAAAGATGCCATTTTCCAGATGAAAATCTTAACGGGGATAGATAGGCTCTCGAAAATGCCCGCAATAGATTCAGCGTGTCCGGAAACCTAAATTGTCATACCAAAGTTTCAAATATCTTGCCCTGTTTAGGAGAAAATATTTTTTTTCGTTTTTCCAATTTTCAATTTCGAGTTGAGTCCGAAGAGCTCTCTGGAAAGCAATTCTCTATTGAAGCATCAACTGTTTGGTTTTCTAGAATCTTCGAAATGAATTGTTTGCACTCCATATCCTGAGACATTAATAGAACATACTTATTTTCAGACAGAGTGGAAATAGGTCATTGTAGGGGGGTCTAACCCCTTGCTCATTTTTGACCCTCAAAATCGATATTTTCGAAATCGAGTTTCTGTGCTAGGCTAGAAGCCTAGGCAACGTTGATTATGGAACCGGAAATCTCAATTGGTTCAAATGAATATAACAGGAGATATCGCAGATTGAAAATTGCAATTTTTGAAAAATGCCATTTTCCAGATGAAAATCTCAACGTAGGGAGACAGGCTTTCGAAAATGCTCTCAATAGATTCAGCGTGTCCAGAAACCTATATTTTCATACCAAAGTTTCAAATATCTGGCCTTGTTTGGGAGAAAATAATTTTTTTTTCCACTTTTCATTTTCGACTTGAGTCCGAAGAGCTTTCTGGAAAGCAATTCTCTATTGAAGCATCAAACGTTTGGTTTCCTAGAATCTTCGAAATAAATTTTATGCACTCCTTATCCTGAGACATTAATAGAACATCCTTATTTTCAGACAGAGTGGAAAATAGGTCATTGTAGGGGTGTTAGGATCTTGATCTTAACATTATAACGCATGTTTCTTTTGTACATATGTATGTAACTTGATTTATAGGAAGATGTAGTTCAGTTCTAGAATAAACCAGCACCCTCAACAGGTCCTTGATTAACTATCAAGTTTATTCCAAACGTAACATGGCGCAGTCGGTATTAGTATTTGTTTCAAATTGATTCGAATTCTATAATAATTTAAGTGTACTACAAAAAATTAAAAATTTAAGTAGTGAAAATTGTGGTTAAATGACAGAAGAATCGAAGAATCCAAAACCAGAAACGTCATCATCATCTTCGAATCAATCAGTTCAACTTCAAGAATGAACACCAATGTGAAAATTCCATCAGAAATGAATTTCAACGGAAATCTTGCCAACAATAATCGATTCTTCAAACAAAAATTCGAAATTTATTTGAAGGCATCAAGACAAACGAATTTGACTCGAAGTATAAAGCAGCATTATTTTTGAATGTGATTGGAGATAACGCACTCGCTATTTATAATAATTTTCCATCAAATGAAAACAATGAAGAAAATTACGAAGATCTCATCAATAAATTCGACAAATATTTCTTGCCACATATCAATGTTACCTACGAACGACACATGTTTTTTCTACGAGATAAAAAAGTGGAAGAAACAATCGATGAATATGTGAATGCACTGAGAGGACTGAGTTCCACATGTGAGTTTGATAAATTAACCGATAGTTTAATTCGAGATCGTATTGTCATGCAAATCACAGACAGAAATTTGAAAGACACTCTCCTAAGAATACCAAAGTTAGATCTACAAACAGCAATAAATACGTGCAAAGCAGCAGAGCAATCACAAAATCAATTGGAAAAAATCTGTTCATCCCAGGAATCGAATGAAATGTCCACAAAAAAATTTAAGATGAATAGAATTCAACAAACTGAAAACTATAAAAGGCCAACGACATCAGGAGCACAAGAGCATCCAATTCAATCGTATCAACAAAATCATGCAGGTCAGAAGAAACTATCAATCAACAAGAACCAACTTCAATTTCATCGCCAATGTCAACGATGTGGTCTACAACATCAACGTGGGAAATATCCAGCATATAAAGCTGTGTATCAATTGTCATAAACTAAATCATTTTTCGAAAATGTGTAAATCTAAAAATATCAGTCTTTTAGAGAACAATACTCCAGAAGATGAATTTTTTCTAGGTTCTTTAGAAATATCTCATATTGCAGATGAAACTGAGTGGTATGAAAATTCGAAATTGAATAATTTTTTGAATGTTAAATTTAAATTAGATACAGGAGCAAAAGGTGTTAATATATTGCCATATTATGAATTTAAAAATGTCAAACTAGAAAAATCTACCGGAAATATCAATACTTATGGAAATGAAACTTTAAAAATTTTGGGAATTTGTACATTAGAAACAAAATATAAAAACATTATTGAAAATGTAGACTTTCATGTAATGAATACTGAAAAATGTGCAATATTAGGTTTACAAGAAATAATTAAATTCAAGATATTGACTAAAAATAATGAAGATCATAGTATTTCTGAAATATCAAACGAAAATAAAAATGAAATTTATGCTTAAATTTTTTCTAATTATAATGATCTGTTCACAGGTATCGGATGTTTGAAAGATGAGTATCACATAGACGTTGACCCAAATATAACTCCAATAATTGAACCACCGCGAAAAATTCCATTCAATCTTCACGAAACACTGAAACAAAAACTTCAAGACTTAGAAGACGAAAATATTATAGAGAAATTATCGGAGCCAACCGATTGGGTCGGCTCAATGATGATCGTTCGTAATCCCAATAATGATATAAGAATCTGCATTGACCCCAAGGACTTGAATAAAGCCATAAAACGAGAACATTTCCATGTGCCATCATTAGAAGAATTAACGTACGAGTTATCAAGAGCTAAGTATTTCAGCACTCTAGATTGTAGTAACGGTTTTTGGCATGTTAAATTGGATGATCAAAGTAAGAAACTTACAACTTTCAATACTCCTTACGGAAGATACTGTTTCAAAAGATTGCCATATGGTCTCCGTAATTCATCGGAAAAATTTTTCAAACGTATAAGTGATTTATTTTCTTCGGTTAAAGGTATCAAAATTTATGTAGATGATATTTTGATATTTGCAAGAAGCATTGAGGAACATGACAAAATTTTAAAGATTGCATTGGATATTTGTAGAAAAAATAATATTAAACTGAACAAAAACAAATGTAAATTTGGCATTACCGAAATCAAATATATGGGTCATATATTAACTTCTAGTCGAATAAAACCAGATGAAGAAAAAATTAAAGCCATTAAATTTTATAAAACTCCTCAGAATAAAAAAGACGTAGAAATCTTTTTAGGAATGATTACATATTTACAAAGATTTATTCCAAATGCATCTAGTATAACAGAACCGCTAAGAAATTTATTAAAATCAAATATTGAATTTCAATGGAATCATGAACAACAAAATTCATTCGAATCGTTAAAAAATATTATTCCAAAAGAACCAATATTAGGATATTTTCATCAAACTGAAAACATAATAATATAATGTGATGCATCTTCAAAAGGTCTTGGTACTTGTATCAAACAGAAAACTAAAATAATTGCCTATGCATCAAGGTCCTTGACAGAATCTCAAAAATCTTATGCGCAAATAGAAAAAGAAATGCTCGCAGTAGTATTTAGTTGTGAAAAATTTCATCAATATTTATTTGCAAATGAAGATATCACTATTGAAACTGATCATCGACCATTAATATCAATTTTCTCAAAACTTCTTGTTAAAACTCCTCCTCGATTGCAAAGAATGCTTTTGAAACTTCAACCTTACCAATTTAAATTAGTATATAAACCGGGGAAAGAATTGAAAATTGCTGATGCTTTATCAAGAGCCTATATTGATGAAGAATATGAATTTACAAAAGATATTAATTTGCATATTTGCTCAATAGTAAAGAATTTACCTGTGTCAGATTTAAAAATAGAAAAGATCAAACAATTCATCAAAACTGACAGTCACTTGCAAAATTTAGTGAAATTAATAAAAAATGGTTTACCTAATAACAAAAAGAATTTAGAAAATGACATGAAAATTTATTGGACCTATAGAGATGAATTAACTTTTATTGAAGGTTTAATATTCAAAGGTGATAAAATTTTAATACCGGAAGAATCAAGACAAGATACATTAAAACAATTACATATAGGACATATGGGTAAAGAAAAAATTAAAAACAGAGCTAGAGAACTAGTATTTTGGCCAGGTTTATCATTACAAATAGATAAATTGAGTGATTCTTGTAAAACTTGTAACCTATATAGAAAACAAAATGTGAAAGAACCTCTAATTAATCATGATATTCCTAATGAGCCGTGGATTAAAGTTGGAATCGATTTATTCTACTTCAATAATAAAAATTATCTATTAATGTTGGATTTTTATTCTAAATTCATAAAAATATCTAATTTGAATATGAATACGACTACAAATAATATCATAACAAATTTAAAAAATATTTTCTCTAGACAAGGAATACCAAGAAGTTTGTTCGGATTCAGGTCCACAATTTACCTGTTCCGAATTTAAAACTTTTGCTAATAATTGAAATTTTAACGATACTTTGTCAAGTCCACATCATCATCAGTCGAATGGAATGGTTGAAAGAGCAGTACAAACAGTAAAAAATATATTAAAGAAATCTCTACATAGCGGTAATGATCCATTTTTAGCCTTACTAGAATATCGTAATACGCCATTATCGAATAATGTTGGAAGTCCGTCACAACTTCTCAACAGCAGACGACTGAGAGGAATTCTACCTATTCTGGAAAAATCATTATCTCCGGAAATTTATGATAGAAATAAAATAAAGAGTTTTCATAGGAAATTCCTACGTCCAATACAATATAATTATGGACATAATATTATAAAAATCGAAAAGGAAAATGATATAGAAAATTGTAGAAATAAGAGCAATATCGATAATTCAACAAATTCAGAAAATTATGTCAATGCAGGTACTAGATCTAGTGGCAGAACAATAAAATATCCAAATTTCTTGAATATAAAAGATTTTACTTCTAAATCTTATGATTGAATTCAATGATTTATTATTGTGTATGACTAGTTTGAGCTTAGTATAGAATAGGAAAAATATTAGGAGTACAGATGTAATTACAATTTGTTTTTGAATTATGGAAATTAAAAGTTTTATTTTTGTAATAAAAGAAGGGAGACGCATGTCTCTTTTGTACATATGTATGTAACTTGATTTATAGGAAGATGTAGTTCAGTTCTAGAATAAACCAGCACCCTCAACAGGTTCTTGATTAATTATCAAGTTTATTCCAAATGTAACAAGGGGGGTCTAACCCCTTGCTCATTTTTGACCCTCAAAATCGATATTTTCGAAATCGAGTTTCTGTGCTAGGGTAGAAGCCTAGGCAACGCTGAATATATATAAAACCGGAAATCCCAATTGGATCGGATAAATATAACAGGAGATATCGCAGATTGAAAATTGCAATTTTTGAAAAATGCCATTTCCCAGATGAAAATCTCAACGGAGGGAGACAGGCTTTCGAAAATGCTCGCAATAGATTCAGCGTGTCCAGAAACCTATATTTTTATACCAAAGTTTCAAATATCTGGCCTTGTTTGGGAGAAACTAATTTTTTTTGTTTTTCCACTTTTCATTTTCGAGTCGAGTCCGAAGAGCTCTCTGGAAAGCAATTCTCTATTGAAGCATCATTTGTTTGGTTTTCTAGAATCTTCGAAATGAATTCTAAGCACTCCATATCCTGAGACATTAATAGAACATCCTGATTTTCAGACAGAGTGGAAAATAGGTCATTGTAGGGGGTCTAACACCTTGCTCATTCTTGACCCTCAAAGTCGAGAATTTCGAAATCGAGTTTTTGTGCTAGGGTACAAGTCTAGGCAACGCTGATTATAGAACTGGAAATCCCAATTGGATCGGATGAATATAACAGGAGATATCGCAGATTGAAAATTGCAATTTTTGAAAAATGCCATGTTCCAGATGAAAATCTGCGCGAAGGGAGATAGGCTTTCAAAATTGCTCGCAATAGATTCAGCGTGTCCGGAAACCGATATTTTCATACCAAAGTTTCAAATATCTTGTCCTGTTTAGGAGAAAATATTTTTTTTCGTTTTTCCACTTTTCATTTTCGAGTTGAGTCCGAAGAGCTCTCTGGAAAGCAATTCTCTATTGAAGCATCAACTGTTTGGTTTTCTAGAATCTTCGAAATGAATTGTATGCACTCCATATCCTGAGACATTAATAGAACATCCTTATTTTCAGACAGAGTGGAAAATAGGTCATTGTAGGGGTGTTAGGATCTTGATCTTAACATTATAACGCATGTTTCTTTTGTACATATGTATGTAACTTGATTTATAGGAAGATGTAGTTCAGTTCTAGAATAAACCAGCACCCTCAACAGGTCCTTGATTAACTATCAAGTTTATTCCAAACGTAACATGGCGCAGTCGCACTTTTCATTTTCAAGTTGAGTCCGAAGAGCTCTCTGGAAAGCAATTCTCCATTGAAGCATCAACTGTTTGGTTTTCTAGAATCATCGAAATAAATTCTATGCACTCCATATCCTGAGACATTAATAGAACATCCTTATTTTCAGACAGAGTGGAAAATAGGTCATTGTAGGGGGGTCTAACACCTTGCTCATTCTTGACTCTCAAAATCGAGATTTTCGAAAAGAGTTTCTATGCTAGGGTAGAAGCCTAGGCAACGCTGATTATAGAATCAGAAATCCCAATTGGATCGGATGAATATAACAGGAGATATCGCAGATTGAAAATTGCAATTTTCCAGATGAACATCTCAACGGAGGGAGGCAGGCTTTCGAAAATGCTCGCAATAGGTTCAGCGTGTCCAGAAACCTATATTTTCATACCAAAGTTTCAAATATCTGGCCTTGTTTGGGAGAAAATAATGTTTTTTGTTTTTCCACTTTTCATTTTCGAGTTGAGTCCGAAGAGCTCTCTGGAAAGCAATTCTCTATTGAAACATCAACTGTTTGGTTTTCTAGAATCTTCGAAATAAATTCTATGCACTCCATATCCTGAGACTTTAATAGATCATCCTTATTTTCAGACAGAGTGGAAAATATGTCATTGTAGGGGGGTCTAACCACTTGCTCATTTTTGACCCTCAAAATCGAGAATTTCGAAATCGAGTTTTTGTGCTAAGGTAGAAGTCTAGGCAACGCTGATTATGGAACTGGAAATCTCAATTGGTTCAGATTCATAAAAGAGGAGATATCGCAAATTGAAAATTGCAATTTTTGAAAAATGCCATGTTCCAGATGAAAATCTAAGCGAAGGGAGATAGGCTTTCGAAATTGCTCGCAATAGATTCAGCGTGTCCGGACACCCATATTTTTATACCAAAGTGTCAAATATCTGGCCTTGTTAGGGAGAAAATAATTTTTTTTTTTTCCACTTTTCCTATTCGAATTGTGTCCGAAGAGCTCTCTGGAAAGCAATTCTCCATTGAAGCATCAACTGTTTGGTTTTCTAGAATCTTCGAAATAAATTCTAAGCACTTCATATCCTGAGACATTAATAGAACATTCTTATTTTCAGACAGAGTGGAAAATAGGTCATTATAGGGGGATCTAACAGCTTGCTCGTTCTGGACCCTCAAAATCGAGATTTTCGAAAAGAGTTTTCATGCTAGGGCAGAAGCCTAGGCAACGCTGATTAAAAAACCGGAAATCCCAATTGGATCGGATGAATATAACAGGAGATATCGCAGATTGAAAGATGCCATTTTCCAGATGAAAATCTTAACGGGGATAGATAGGCTCTCGAAAATGCCCGCAATAGTTTCAGCGTGTCCGGAAACCTAAATTGTCATAACAAAGTTTCAAATATCTTGCCCTGTTTAGGAGAAAATATTTTTTTTCGTTTTTCCAATTTTCATTTTCGAGTTGAGTCCGAAGAGCTCTCTGGAAAGCAATTCTCTATTGAAGCATCAACTGTTTGGTTTCCTAGAATCTTCGAAATGAATTGTATGCACTCCATATCCTGAGACATTAATAGAACATCCGTATTTTCAGACAGAGTGGAAAATAGGTCATTGTAGGGGGGTCTACTCCCTTGCTCATTTTTGACCCTCAAAATCGAGATTTTCGAAATCGAGTTTCTGTGATAGGGTAGAAGCATAGTCATTCATTCATTCATTGCTGTATCCCGTTACCGGGAATAAATCTACAAAAAGAAGAAGGAAAAAAAAAAAATTCGAACAGACTTGTAACTTCTTAGTGCTAGTTGCGACTGTGTGCCCTCCTGTGACTAAAGAGACCCAACCGTGACCTGCAGATCCTTCCACACTCAGGGCATGGATAGTCTCCAACCAGATCTGGCCGCCGCTGTATCCTTCTCGATTCTCCATTATAACTGTGGACCAAAGACCTCCACTGTGACCTGTCTAACGCTAGTTGTTCCCAGTTATGATTAGCATTAACTGATTTTAGGGATTGATGTAGTGCATCCTTAAACCGCTTATACTGGCCTCCTGGTTTCCGGGCTCCCTCAGTGAGTTCGCCGTATAGAGCTATTTTGGGGAGTCTTGTGTCTTGCATCCTCAGAATGTGGCCGCTCCATCTGAGTCGGGCCCTCGTTACTTGAGTCTCGATTGTTGTACAACTCGCGCGCTGCAAGACTTCTGCATTCGAAACTTTGTGGAACCATCTGATGTGCATTATCTGTCTTAGATGACGTTGCTGCGTCTGTTCAAGCTGTTTAATATGTCGCCTGTAGGGAGTCCAGCTTTCGCTTCCGTAAAGAAGCGTTGGGAGGACCACTGCTCTGTAAACAGCTGTCTTGGTCTTCAGATTGAGGTCGTGATTTTGGAACACTCTGTCCTTCAGCTTCCAGAATGCCCGTGATGCCGAATTGATACGGTTGTGTATTTCCGTGTCAAGGTTAGCCCTAGTATTTATGAAGCTTCCCAAGTATTTGAACTGCTCGACCTGTTCTAGAGTTTCATTGTCCAGGCTGATATCTGTTTGAAGGCTTTCTGGCGGACTTACCAGGATTTTGGTCTTGTCAATATTGAGTCTAAGGCCTAAAGCTTCGTATATATGTTTATAGGTGTCCATCATTATCTGTAGATCCTCTGAGCTGCTAGCGATGAGTGAACAGTCGTCTGCATATTGAAGTTCCGTGATAAACTTGGTACGGGTTTTTGCTCTGAGGCGCTTCAGGTTAAACAGGCCTCCATCAAATCTGAATCTTATCCCAACACCTCTTACGGGCATGCTCATGTCAGCAATTATCGATACAGCTATGGCGAAAATATTGAACAGTAAAGGCGCTAATACGCAGCCTTGTTTTATTCCAGAGTTGGTTGAGAAATGGTCGGTTGTAGAGCCATTATGCTGTATTCTAGCGGTGTTGTTGGTATGAAGGCTTTTACACACTGCTAGGAATTTTTCGGGTACTCCTAGACGTGCCATGATTTTCCATAGCGCTCTCTGATTCACCGAGTCGAATGCCTTGCTTAAATCGATGAAGGCTGTATAAATCCTTGATTGTTGTTCACGGGCCTTTTCTTGTAGCTGTCGCAGTGTAAAAATTAGGTCCACCGTTCCTCGATTTGGTCGAAAGCCGCACTAGGATTCAGGTAAAAGCTTCTCTAAAAGTGGAACCAGACGATTAGCCATAATCTTCGAGAGAATTTTACCGGCCACATTAAGCAACGATATGCCCCTGTAATTGTTGCAATTCGACGTATCGCCTTTGTTCTTATAGAGGTTGATAACTAAAGCGTCTATGAAGTCTTGTGGCACATCTCCCTGTTCCCAGATCTTGCGGAATAGTATTAGGAGACTATTGACAATGTCCTCATCCAAGGCTTTGAATATCTCCGCCGGAATGCCGTCTAGACCAGGTGACTTATCATTTTTCATATTTTTAATCGCGTTTATGATTTCAGACATTGAGATTTCGTCATCAAGCGATGTCATCGGACTATACGCGGGGAGCAGGTCTAAAATGAATAAATCCGAGTCGTTATTTTGATTCAAGACCTGTGAGTAATGCTCCTTCCATCTTTCGAGAATTTTTCTATCATCAGTTAGAATAGCTCCATGAGCATCTCTTATAGGAAAGCTAGCTTTTCTGCTTGGACCGTAAACAGTTTTAATAGCTTCGAAAAAACGCCTGTAGTCATGGTTATCGGCGTAAGCTTGTATTTCCCTAGCTTTTTCTTTCCACCAGCTGTCCTTGATTTTTCTTATTTCTTGACGGACCTCGCGTTTTATGTTTATGAAACCTATTTGGGCTGCAACATCGCCAGGCTTGTTAATTGCGGTTTTCATCGCTTTGTGTTTTGCGTCCAAAAGGGGCGCGATATGAGTTTCGCTGTCGGCAAACCAGTCTGGGGATTTTCGGGAGCGTTCTGTGCCCAGTATTTCTTTCGCTGTATTTGTAAGGGATGACTTGAAACGGAGCCAATGATTCTCAATGTCGTCGTTATAATCCGGTGGTGTTAGGCTATCTTTGACGGCAGCTGTGAATCTGTCCTTTGTAGAAGGGTTTTGTAGTTTGGATATTTGAAGGCGCTCTCTTAGATACTTCGGCTTGCGTTGGTATTTTGGGCGCATTGAGATTTTCATTCTCGAGATTACCAGCCTATGATCAGTCCAGCACTCCAGATCTGCTCTGGGTTTAGTGACCAACACCTCTTTCAGATCTTTCCTTCTCACGATCACATAGTCGAGGGTATGCCAATGCCCTGAGCGCGGGTGGCGCCAGGTCCCCTTTGAATTGGGTCTCGTAATAAAATAGGTGTTCGTTATACACAGATTGTGTTCTGCACAAAGAGCCAGCAGACGTTCTCCATTCGAATTGATGCTGTCTGTGCCGTGTTTCCCTATTATTCCCGGCCATAGTTCTGAGTCTTGACCTCTGCCCACTCTAGCGTTGAAGTCTCCAAGGAGAATAATTCGTTCCCGTTTTGGGATTTTACTTAATGTAGCAACGAGTGTTTCGTAAAAAGTGTCCTTTAAGTTGTCAGAGGAGTTCAAAGTGGGTGCGTATACTGCAATGATGTTCACAAACGTGTTATTCGCTGCATGAAAACGTAGGGTCATTAAACGTTCTGAGATACCAACTGGATTTTCGGTAAGTTTGGCGGTCAGGTCGTTTCTAATGGCAAAGCCTACGCCATGTTGTCTGATTTCGCCTTCCGGCAAGCCTTTTCAGAAAAAAGTATACGCTTGTTCTACCAAGCTGCCTTCGTCCGAAAAGCGTGTTTCGCTTAAAGCAACTATTGCAATGGACGTTCGTTGCAGTTCCTTATCGATTAGGGCAGTACGCCTCTCTGGTCGGTCGGCCTTGGGGTTGTCTAGCAAGGTTCTGACGTTCCATGCTGCAAAAGCTATGTGCTTTTCATTGGTATTTGTTCGATGATTCACTCGCTCAGGCACCCTCCCCCGGAGATCCGAATGGGAGGGTATTTTACCTCCGGATACGAATTTTGTCCTGTTCGACTGATCCATCTTTTTGTAGGAGCTGCGTTAGAAGGTGTTCAAAAGCTGCACTGGTAACGCTGTCAGTGCAACTTTGGTTGCGGCTACGACTAGATTATCTTGTGGCACAGGTATCCTGAGACGACAAGGTCTGAGACGTAACTTGAGCAACGCAGAGAGCCATTTCCTGCTCAAGCCAATGTTTAGGCTACGTAATTGTGGGAAACAGAGTTATATCGCTCATGTTCGGTCGCCAGAGCCTCGTTCGTAAGAACAGGGTGGACCACGAGTAGGTGAGGTTGGCATTTGAGAGGAGAGGCTATAAAACGCATCCTTCCTCCTTACACCCCAACGCTGATTATAGAACCGGAAATCCCAATTGGATCGGATGAATATAACAGGAGATATCGCAGATTGAAAATTGCAATTTTTGAAAAATGCCATGTTCCAGATGAAAATCTGCGCGAAGGGAGATAGGCTTTCAAAATTGCTCGCAATAGATTCAGCGTGTCCAGAAACCGATATTTTCATACCAAAGTATTAAATATCTTGTCCTGTTTAGGAGAAATAATTTTTTTCGTTTTTCCACTTTTCATTTTCGAGTTGAGTCCGAAGAGCTCTCTGGAAAGCAATTCTCCATTGAAGCATCAACTGTTTGGTTTTCTAGAATCATCGAAATAAATTCTATGCACTCCATATCCTGAGACATTAATAGAACATCCTTATTTTCAGACAGAGTGGAAAATAGGTCATTGTAGGGGGGTCTAACACCTTGCTCATTCTTGACTCTCAAAATCGAGATTTTCGAAAAGAGTTTCTATGCTAGGGTAGAAGCCTAGGCAACGCTGATTATAGAATCAGAAAGCCCAATTGGATCGGATGAATATAACAGGAGATATCGCAGATTGAAAATTGCAATTTTGCAGATGAAAATCTCAACGGAGGGAGGCAGGCTTTCGAAAATGCTCGCAATAGGTTCAGCGTGTCCAGAAACCTATATTTTCATACCAAAGTTTCAAATATCTGGCCTTGTTTGGGAGAAAATATTTTTTTTTGTTTTTCCACTTTTCATTTTCGAGTTGAGTCCGAAGAGCTCTCTGGAAAGCAATTCTCTATTGAAACATCAACTGTTTGGTTTTCTAGAATCTTCGAAATAAATTCTATGCACTCCATATCCTGAGACTTTAATAGATCATCCTTATTTTCAGACAGAGTGGAAAATATGTCATTGTAGGGGGGTCTAACCCCTTGCTTATTTTTGACCCTCAAAATCGAGAATTTCGAAATCGAGTTTTTGTGCTAAGGTAGAAGTCTAGGCAACGCTGATTATGGAACTGGAAATCTCAATTGGTTCATGTTAAAAATTGGAGGAATTTTTAACCCAACTCTACCACTCGATGACATCTCTAGCAACTCAGTGACTACGTTTATCGTTACATGCTTCTGTGAACGTAACCTTTAAATCGCTGTCAATCAGCTGTTCAAAAAAACCGGTGGAACCTGTTGAATCTCTCAATTCAATTCATTCTCTTTAGATTCTTCGTTCGCTCAAGTGAATTGGAACTTGGTCTAAATTCTTAACGTGATTTTTAGTGCACTCTCAACTTTTTTCAATCAGCTCAAATCTAATAATATTATTTTATATTATACTAATCAATCGATCAACATCTCAAAAAGGTACAGTATTTTTTCACTCAACAAAAAATGTAATCATTTTTTGCATGTGTCACGTTAGAATATCATTCTACATAATTTTCCTATCAACATTCTCTCCATCGCTATGCATTTTCTCACAATTACATTTGCAATATTCTGCTCTACATCTCTCTATCATATTTGCATGTATATTCTCTCAATTTTCTCCAAATCTTTCAATCAACCACGTGCTCAATGTATCTAACTGCTTCAACCTCCTCAAAATGCATCGATATTTCATTCACTGTGAATCACATCACCTCGACAATCACTCACATTTTAATTTCTCTAATTTTAGCACCAAGTTCACATTTCACACCACTCTATTAGAAGCTTATATACTTGTATTCACTCTCATTTTGTATATATGTCACCTCAGATTAACTTTACACCTCTTACGATCAGACTTCTCAGGCCTCTTAAGTTTCAGGTACCTCTACGCTCAAGTTGGACACTTCGAAGGCTTCTCATAGACCAGATCGAAATCCATCTCACTACACTCAGCACTCCGAACAAAGGAATACACTCAATTAACTCTCTTGGACAGACTGGTTTGTGATAACGCTCGAGGAGGTCCAATCTGATTTCAACTCAATAAGTATAATTTATTATACACTTTTGCATGTCTCTATTACCTGAAACTTATGATACCTTATTTATTTTCTCTAACGTTGTGAACTGCTCGTCTTGTTTCATCTCAATTATGAATACTATTCATTAATTCTTTCTACGTTTACAATATTTCATTTCTCTACATTGCATTTGTAACACAACTCACCTCAATTTATGTACTCGCATACAACACCTTCTGCTTTTCTAATAGATTTGCTATTCCTGTAAGCGTTGGTAATCATCTCTCTACATTACATTTGTTACACGACTCACCTCAATTTATGTACTCTCATAAAACACCTTCTGCTTTTCTAATAGATTTGCTATTCCTGTAAGCGTTGGTAATCATCTCTCTCTCATTCTGTCTCATTACACCTGTCTCACTGCATTACATATCTCTAACTTCTCAAGTTGTCACTGCAACCTTCTGTTTTTCTGATAGCGAGACAGTTTATGAAATCGTAAACTCTATCACTGTAAACGTTGTGCTTGCATGATAACACTCACATCAATTCATAACTATCAAGCTCAATTATTATGCAACTCAAAATACATAAACACGTTTTGATGTAGATCTATCTCACTTCTCTCAATTCTTATCAAACACATAATAATTGATCTTGTTACTCGATACATGAAATTCACTCAACCTGCTTTTTCTCTCAAGCAAATACAACGTTGATTTTCTCATTGAAACATTACTCTCAAATTCTCTCAATAACTTCTCAATAATTGTAAATAGGTTCACTCTGTTTAGATGTTGTATATAATTTTACTTCATGCGAGTGTCTATTTATTATGTGACGTGTCTGATATACAATAAAGATTTTATTTTACCATCTCCAACTCAATCATTTGGTAACAGTCCACTTTTAAGTAATTGCCAAAAATCTCAACACCCAGATTTTTGAACATTTGGTCCTTCGGGCCGGATGGTTGAGTTGGAATAATCATTCATTCATATCACATTCTTCTCAAAAGGTCATGTCTCAAAAGTCGGGAAGATCTTCTCCATCTCCAAAAGAGGATGACGCTCAACTCCAGGTCCCTCCTACTCGATCATCCAGATCTTCCACATCTTCGCAGCCTGATGTGGGACCTCAAACTCGCTCGGCTGGTCTTCCCACCAACCTCAAATTGAAAGTCACTACTCAAATGAGTAGACTACAACTCATGAAGGACATCTTCTCCAAGCTGTCCAACGTCTCAACATGGACTGTACATGATCTGTCCCACACTCAAGAACAACTGCAAGACCTTCACAAGAACTTCTCAAAGACTCACTCATATTTTGAGTCAGCGTGGCCTGAGTCTTGTCTCGACCACGAATACTTCGCATCTTCAGTCTTCTTCGAGGAATACTCTCTATTCCAATCAGCCATCTCGAAATTAATCCAACTCAATATGTCACTCAATCCTGTGGATTCACAGCCATCCACTTCTGCTCAAGCCCCTCAGTCTTCTCAAACTCGTCCTCGATTGCCTGACATCTCAATTCCCACCTTCTCAGGCGACTTCTCAAAATGGCCTGCATTCCGAGACCTTTTTCAATCCCTCGTGATCAACAGCACCTCAATTTCTGACATTGAAAGGTTACATTACCTTCGAACATGTCTCTCTCAAGAACCTCTCGACACCATCTCCAGTCTTCCCTTAACGGAAGTCTCGTTCCCCATAGCTTGGAAGAAGCTTATGGATAAATATGAAAATAAAAGGCTGCTCCTCTCTTCTCAATACTCAAAACTTCTCTCCTTCTCATTGGCGAATCAGAAAAATTCTACCGCCTCATCTCTTCGTCAATTTATTGACAGCATCGTCAATCCTCTCCAAAGTTTGAAAGCTCTAGGTGAAGATCTAGAGCAGAACAATAATCTTTTGGTGTTTCATATCATCAACCGTATGGATCACGCCTCTCGCACTCATTGGGAAACTCTCATCTCCTCTAATAACGAATTTCCCTCCTTCGCTCAGTTGATGGAGTTCCTCCAATCTCGCTCCAGAGCTCTAGAATGGACTGAGTCCAATCAGAGACAGTCATCTCAAGAATCCTCTCGCTCTCGCACAACAGTGCACACCATCTCTCAAAAGGTTACAGCTCAAAGTAAACCTTCTCCTTCACTCATCTCAAGCAAATCGGCCTTCTCGAACACTCCAATCTCAAAAGTCTCTTCTATGCCCAACTACACCTGTGATGATTGTGGACACGACCACTTTATTGCAGATTGCCCTCGCTTCTCTAAACGATCACCTCAAGAAAAAGCTGATGTAGTATTACATCGCATCCTCTGCTCTAACTGCCTCGGTAGACATCATCGCCACTCTTGCAGAACGACAAAGATCTGCAAAATCTGTGGAAGTCGTCATCATACACTTCTACATGATGCTCCTCTCAGCAGTAAACCACACTGCAAAGTTCCACCGGTACCCCCTCGAGTGCTTCCACAATACGCTCTCACATCTCAAAAATCTGCTCAAAGGGAGGTGAGTTCTAGCAACTCAGCTCTAAAGCCTTCAAAATAGTTCGAAGAAGCGTTGAATTATTTTTCTTCAGCTGCCTCAACCACGACTCAACACTCTCCTCGCCACTGCCATCGCCCATCTCATCACCTCAACAGGGTCACACACGGTTCGACTACTCATCGACAGTGGATCCGAGCTAACCTTCATCTCTCAAGATCTAGCCAGAAAACTCAACATCTCTAGAAGGAAGTCGCATGTTGTAATTGTGGAAATTCATGGAAAAACTTCTAAGACACAAGGATCTCTCGCCCTCACTCTCAAGTCGACGTATGACCATCAAACCATAAATATTGATGCTCACATTCTTTCATCATCTTTCTCTAATTTGCCTTCCTTCTATACATGTTTTCAGCAATCTCTACATCTCCAGCATCTCAAGTTAGCTGATCCAGAATACCACATCTCAAGAGCCATCGACATCATTTTGGGTGCTGATGTATATGGCTCAGTTGTTCTTCCTCAGATGAAAAAAGGCCCTCCATCATCTCCAATCGCGCAACTCTCAATCTTCGGCTGGCTAATCCTAGGACCTGTGTGTCAAGAACAGGAACGCCTTCCAATCCAATCTCCAATGTTTCATACTGTTCAAGATGAAGACCTACATCATCTCCTCACTAAGTTTTGGGAATAGGAAGAAATTCAACCAACGTCTACGTCACATCTCATCTCTGACGAGCAAGAATGTGAAAACCACTTTGTCTCCACTCACTCTAGGCTCTCCTCAGGGAAATACATGGTAAGATTACCATTGAAATCATCTATTGACGTCTTAGGTTCTTCCAGACAACGAGCCTTCCGATGTCTGCAAGCCTTGATTCGGAAATTCGACAAGGATCCTGACTACTCTCTGCTCTACCACCAATTTCTCGATGAATATGAACTCCTCCAGCACATGCAACCAGTCTCGTCAGAAAAGGTCAACTCAAGATATTTTCTTCCTCATCATGGTGTTCTCAAAACAGACAGCTCTACAACGAAACTGCGAGTAGTCTTCAACGGCTCCAGCCCCACCTCAACTGGTATTTCTCTCAACGATATTATGCACACCGGAGCGAAACTACAACTCGACGTGATTGATGTTCTTATGTGGATGCGTAAATTTAAATTTGTCTTCTCTACAGATATCACAAAGATGTACAGACAGATTCTTGTTCATCCTGATGATTGGGATCTTCAAAGCATCCTTTGGCTCGACTCAAATAACAACGTAAAGACATACCATCTCGCAACAGTCACATACGGATCTAGATCAGCTCCATTTTTGGCAATCAGAGTTCTTCTCCAACTTCTCAAAGATGAGGGTCACAACTTTCCACTAGCCATTCCTCCATTAACAAAAGGTCGTTATGTTGATGATATTTGTGGTGGAGCAGATACTGAACATCAACTTCTCGAAATTGCCAAACAACTCCAGAACCTTTGCATGGCGGCCGGCCTTCCGCTAGCAAAATGGCAGTCAAACGTCTCAAGTCTCTCTCACGTCGTTCAAGAGGAAGAATCAACACCCACTCCAATCTCATTCGATGAAGGTTCTCACTCAACTAAAGTGTTAGGTCTAATCTGGTACCCTCAAGAAGACTATTTCACTTTTAAAGTCAGCTCCAATCTATCTGGGTCTTTGATCACCAAGCGATCAGTTCTATCTCATATTGCTAAAATATTTGATCCACTCGGTTTAGTCTCCCCTGTTACGATTCGGGCTAAAATATTGTTGCAGGAATTATGGCTCCAAAAGTTATCATGGGACGAACCTCTACCTCAACTACTCCAACAGAAATGGTACGACATCAGTGAAGATCTCTCCAAGCTGGCCAGCATCACAATTCCAAGATGGATTAACACTCAAGAGGGTTCTTTCATACAACTCCACGGCTTCTCTGATGCATCTCAACTCGCCATTTCAGCCGTTCTCTACCTTCTCGTTCGAACTCCGTCCAAGGAATGCAAAGTTACAATGCTTTGCTCCAAAACCAAAGTATCGCCTTTAAAACCACTCACAATCCCGAGACTCGAATTATCAGCTGCTCTTCTCCTCTCTCGACTCGTTAATTATGCGCATAATGTGTTAGCTCTCAACATTCACTCAACCACTCTATGGACGGACTCCTCAATCACTCTAGCTTGGATCAACACTCACCCTTCACGTTGGAAGGACTTTGTACGGAACAGAGTTGCAACAATCCAAGATCTAACTCCAAGGGCCCATTGGAGGTATATTTCCGGCAAAGACAATCCTGCTGACTGTGCATCACGAGGGTTAACTTCATCTCAACTTCGCAACTACTCGCTATGGTGGACGGGACCACCATGGCTTTCCAAGTCAGAAGATTCATGGCCAAATCGTCAGCCGGCACCGACAACCGACCATGAATCAGAAGCAAGACCAGCCATCTCCATACTCACCTCCACTACGTCAGACTACTCATGGAATCTCATCTACAGGTATTCCAGTTTGAATAAATTGTTAAGAATCACCTCTATTTGTTCAAAGGTTCTCGCACGACTCCAACGTAAGCTGGATCCAGCACACCTCACACACCTGACTTCAACTGACTTGGAAGCATCTCGAAGGCATCTCAAAAAGTCTACTTTAAACATGAACTCAAGGCTCTTCAATCACAGACTCCACTTCACTCTTCACATGTATTCAGTAGACTCACTCCACTACTCGACAACTCGACAACAATGGTGTAATTCGTGTAGGCGGACGAATTTCCCATTCTCAGCTCGACCCAGATAGCAAGCATCCAATTATTCTTCCTCAACACTCTCAATTTACTTCTTTGGTTATAGATGAAACTCACCGAACAACTCTACATGGAGGCACTCAACTCACTCTAGTCACAATACGTTAAAGGTATGGGATCATTGGAAGAAGAGCTCCAGTTAAATCCCATATATGTTCTGTGTGCAAGGCACTGTGGCACCGCTCTAAACAACTCATGGCACAACTACCCACATCTCAAGTGCAGCCATCTCATCCATTCCTCCACACTCTGAGGATTGAAAGCAGTCTTTTCGCTCCAGTTATGGGTGGATTGAGTAGCTCAGACACTGGAGTGATGGATTGCCTCAACTTCCTCACAATGGATAATTTACGAAGACCTACTCGATTATAATCAACTACGTTAATTATGGCGGCCGGAATGTTAAAAATTGGAGGAATTTTTAACCCAACTCTACCACTCGATGACATCTCTAGCAACTCAGTGACTACGTTTATCGTTACATGCTTCTGTGAACGTAACCTTTAAATCGCTGTCAATCAGCTGTTCAAAATAACCGGTGGAACCTGTTGAATCTCTCAATTCAATTCATTCTCTTTAGATTCTTCGTTCGCTCAAGTGAATTGGAACTTGGTCTAAATTCTTAACGTGATTTTTAGTGCACTCTCAACTTTTTTCAATCAGCTCAAATCTAATAATATTATTTTATATTATACTAATCAATCGATCAACATCTCAAAAAGGTACAGTATTTTTTCACTCAACAAAAAATGTAATCATTTTTTGCATGTGTCACGTTAGAATATCATTCTACATAATTTTCCTATCAACATTCTCTCCATCGCTATGCATTTTCTCACAATTACATTTGCAATATTCTGCTCTACATCTCTCTATCATATTTGCATGTATATTCTCTCAATTTTCTCCAAATCTTTCAATCAACCACGTGCTCAATGTATCTAACTGCTTCAACCTCCTCAAAATGCATCGATATTTCATTCACTGTGAATCACATCACCTCGACAATCACTCACATTTTAATTTCTCTAATTTTAGCACCAAGTTCACATTTCACACCACTCTATTAGAAGCTTATATACTTGTATTCACTCTCATTTTGTATATATGTCACCTCAGATTAACTTTACACCTCTTACGATCAGACTTCTCAGGCCTCTTAAGTTTCAGGTACCTCTACGCTCAAGTTGGACACTTCGAAGGCTTCTCATAGACCAGATCGAAATCCATCTCACTACACTCAGCACTCCGAACAAAGGAATACACTCAATTAACTCTCTTGGACAGACTGGTTTGTGATAACGCTCGAGGAGGTCCAATCTGATTTCAACTCAATAAGTATAATTTATTATACACTTTTGCATGTCTCTATTACCTGAAACTTATGATACCTTATTTATTTTCTCTAACGTTGTGAACTGCTCGTCTTGTTTCATCTCAATTATGAATACTATTCATTAATTCTTTCTACGTTTACAATATTTCATTTCTCTACATTGCATTTGTAACACAACTCACCTCAATTTATGTACTCGCATACAACACCTTCTGCTATTCCTGTAAGCGTTGGTAATCATCTCTCTACATTACATTTGTTACACGACTCACCTCAATTTATGTACTCTCATAAAACACCTTCTGCTTTTCTAATAGATTTGCTATTCCTGTAAGCGTTGGTAATCATCTCTATCTCATTCTGTCTCATTACACCTGTCTCACTGCATTACATATCTCTAACTTCTCAAGTTGTCACTGCAACCTTCTGTTTTTCTGATAGCGAGACAGTTTATGAAATCGTAAACTCTATCACTGTAAACGTTGTGCTTGCATGATAACACTCACATCAATTCATAACTATCAAGCTCAATTATTATGCAACTCAAAATACATAAACACGTTTTGATGTAGATCTATCTCACTTCTCTCAATTCTTATCAAACACATAATAATTGATCTTGTTACTCGATACATGAAATTCACTCAACCTGCTCTTTCTCTTAAGCAAATACAACGTTGATTTTCTCATTGAAACATTACTCTCAAATTCTCTCAATAACTTCTCAATAATTGTAAATAGGTTCACTCTGTTTAGATGTTGTATATAATTTTACTTCATGCGAGTGTCTATTTATTATGTGACGTGTTTGATATACAATAAAGATTTTATTTTACCATCTCCAACTCAATCATTTGGTAACAGTCCACTTTTAAGTAATTGCCAAAAATCTCAACACCCAGATTTTTGAACAGTTCAGATGAATAAAAGAGGAGATATCGCAAATTGAAAATTGCAATTATTGAAAAATGCCATGTTCCAGATGAAAATCTAAGCGAAGGGAGATAGGCTTTCGAAATTGCTCGCAATAGATTCAGCGTGTCCGGACACCCATATTTTTATACCAAAGTTTCAAATATCTGGCCTTGTTAGGGAGAAAAGAATTTTTTTTGTTTTTCCACTTTTCATTTTCGAATTGTGTCCGAAGAGCTCTCTGGAAAGCAATTCTCCATTGAAGCATCAACTGTTTGGTTTTCTAGAATCTTCGAAATAAATTCTAAGCACTCCATATCCTGAGACATTAATAGAACATTCTTATTTTCAGACAGAGTGGAAAATAGGTCATTGTAGGGGGGTCTAACAGCTTGCTCATTCTGGACCCTCAAAATCGAGATTTTCGAAAAGAGTTTTCATGCTAGGGCAGAAGCCTAGGCAACGCTGATTATAGAACCGGAAATCCTAATTGGATCGGATGAATATAACAGGAGATATCGCAGATTGAAAGATGCCATTTTCCAGATGAAAATCTTAACGGGGATAGATAGGCTCTCGAAAATGCCCGCAATAGATTCAGCGTGTCCGGAAACCTAAATTGTCATACCAAAGTTTCAAATATCTTGCCCTGTTTAGGAGAAAATATTTTTTTTCGTTTTTCCAATTTTCATTTTCGAGTTGAGTCCGAAGAGCTCTCTGGAAAGCAATTCTCTATTGAAGCATCAACTGTTTGGTTTTCTAGAATCTTCGAAATGAATTGTATGCACTCCATATCCTGAGACATTAATAGAACATCCTTATTTTCAGACATAGTGGAAAATAGGTCATTGTAGGGGGGTCTAACCCCTTGCTCATTTTTGACCCTCAAAATCGATATTTTCGAAATCGAGTTTCTGTGCTAGGCTAGAAGCCTAGGCAACGTTGACTATGGAACCGGAAATCTCAATTGGTTCAAATGAATAGAACAGGAGATATCGCAGATTGAAAATTGCAATTTTTGAAAAATGCCATTTTCCAGATGAAAATCTCAACGTAGGGAGACAGGCTTTCGAAAATGCTCTCAATGGATTCAGCGTGTCCAGAAACCTTTATTTTCATACCAAAGTTTCAAATATCTGGCCTTGTTTGGGAGAAAATAATTTTTTTTTCCACTTTTCATTTTCGAGTTGAGTCCGAAGAGCTTTCTGGAAAGCAATTCTCTATTGAAGCATCAAACGTTTGGTTTCCTAGAATCTTCGAAATAAATTTTATGCACTCCTTATCCTGAGACATTAATAGAACATCCTTATTTTCAGACAGAGTGGAAAATAGGTCATTGTAGGGGTGTTAGGATCTTGATCTTAACATTATAACGCATGTCTCTTTTGTACATATGTATGTAACTTGATTTATAGGAAGATGTAGTTCAGTTCTAGAATAAACCAGCACCCTCAACAGGTCCTTGATTAACTATCAAGTTTATTCCAAACGTAACATGGCGCAGTCGTTACTAGTATTTGTTTCAAATCGATTCGAATTCTATAATAATTTAAGTGTACTACAAAAAATTAAAATTTTAAGTAGTGAAAATTGTGGTTAAATGACAGAAGAATCGAAGAATCCAAAACCAGAAACGTCATCATCATCTTCGAATCAATCAGTTCAACTTCAAGAATGAACACCAATGTGAAAATTCCATCAGAAATGAATTTCAACGGAAATCTAGCCAACAATAATCGATTCTTCAAACAAAAATTCGAAATTTATTTGAAGGCATCAAGACAAACGAATTTGGACTCGAAGTATAAAGCAGCATTATTTTTGAATGTGATTGGTGATAACGCACTCGCTATTTATAATAATTTTCCATCAAATGAAAACAATGAAGAAAATTACGAAGATCTCATCAATAAATTCGACAAATATTTCTTGCCACATATCAATGTTACCTACGAACGACACATGTTTTTTCTACGAGATAAAAAAGTGGAAGAAACAATCGATGAATATGTGAATGCACTGAGAGGACTGAGTTCCACATGTGAGTTTGATAAATTAACCGATAGTATAATTCGAGATCGTATTGTCATGCAAATCACAGACAGAAATTTGAAAGACACTCTCCTAAAAATACCAAAGTTAGATCTACAAACAACAATAAATACGTGCAAAGCAGCAGAGCAATCACAAAATCAATTGGAAAAAATCTGTTCATCCCAGGAATCGAATGAAATGTCCACAAAAAAATTTAAGATGAATAGAATTCAACAAACTGAAAACTATAAAAGGCCAACGACATCAGGAGCACAAGAGCATCCAATTCAATCGTATCAACAAAATCATGCAGGTCAGAAGAAACTATCAATCAACAAGAACCAACTTCAATTTCATCGCCAATGTCAACGATGTGGTCTACAACATCAACGTGGGAAATATCCAGCATATAAAGCTGTGTATCAATTGTCATAAACTAAATCATTTTTCGAAAATGTGTAAATCTAAAAATATCAGTCTTTTAGAGAACAATACTCCAGAAGATGAATTTTTTCTAGGTTCTTTAGAAATATCTCATATTGCAGATGAAACTGAGTGGTATGAAAATTTGAAATTGAATAATTTTTTGAATGTTAAATTTAAATTAGATACAGGAGCAAAAGGTGTTAATATATTGCCATATTATGAATTTAAAAATGTCAAACTAGAAAAATCTACCGGAAATATCAATACTTATGGAAATGAAACTTTAAAAATTTTGGGAATTTGTACATTAGAAACAAAATATAAAAACATTATTGAAAATGTAGACTTTCATGTAATGAATACTGAAAAATGTGCAATATTAGGTTTACAAGAAATAATTAAATTTAAGATATTGGCTAAAAATAATGAAGATCATAGTATTTCTGAAATATCAAACGAAAATAAAAATGAAATTTATGCTTAAATTTTTTCTAATTATAATGATCTGTTCACAGGTATCGGATGTTTGAAAGATGAGTATCACATAGACGTTGACCCAAATATAACTCCAATAATTGAACCACCGCGAAAAATTCCATTCAATCTTCACGAAACACTGAAAAAAAAACTTCAAGACTTAGAAGACGAAAATATTATAGAGAAATTATCGGAGCCAACCGATTGGGTCGGCTCAATGATGATCGTTCGTAATCCCAATAATGATATAAGAATCTGCATTGACCCCAAGGACTTGAATAAAGCCATAAAACGAGAACATTTCCATGTGCCATCATTAGAAGAATTAACGTACGAGTTATCAAGAGCTAAGTATTTCAGCACTCTAGATTGTAGTAACGGTTTTTGGCATGTTAAATTGGATGATCAAAGTAAGAAACTTACAACTTTCAATACTCCTTACGGAAGATACTGTTTCAAAAGATTGCCATATGGTCTCCGTAATTCATCGGAAAAATTTTTCAAACGTATAAGTGATTTATTTTCTTCGGTTAAAGGTATCAAAATTTATGTAGATGATATTTTGATATTTGCAAGAAGCATTGAGGAACATGACAAAATTTTAAAGATTGCATTGGATATTTGTAGAAAAAATAATATTGAACTGAACAAAAACAAATGTAAATTTGGCATTACCGAAATCAAATATATGGGTCATATATTAACTTCTAGTCGAATAAAACCAGATTCATTCATTCATTGCTGTATCCCGTTACCGGGAATAAATCTACAAAGAGAAGAAGGAAAAAAAAAAAAAAAAAAAATCGAACAGACTTGTAACTTCTTAGTGCTAGTTGCGACTGTGTGCCCTCCTGTGACTAAAGAGACCCAACCGTGACCTGCAGATCCTTCCACACTCAGGGCATGGATAGTCTCCAACCAGATCTGGCCGCCGCTGTATCCTTCTCGATTCTCCATTATAACTGTGGACTAAAGACCTCCACTGTGACCTGTCTAACGCTAGTTGTTCCCAGTTATGATTAGCATTAACTGATTTTAGGGATTGATGTAGTGTATCCTTAAACCGCTTATACTGGCCTCCTGGTTTCCGGGCTCCCTCAGTGAGTTCGCCGTATAGAGCTATTTTGGGGAGTCTTGTGTCTTGCATCCTCAGAATGTGGCCGCTCCATCTGAGTCGGGCCCTCGTTACTTGAGTCTCAATTGTTGTACAGCTCGCGCGCTGCAAGACTTCTGCATTCGAAACTTTGTGGAACCATCTGATGTGCATTATCTGTCTTAGATGACGTTGCTGCGTCTGTTCGAGCTGTTTAATATGTCGCCTGTAGGGAGTCCAGCTTTCGCTTCCGTAAAGAAGCGTTGGGAGGACCACTGCTCTGTAAACAGCTGTCTTGGTCTTCAGATTGAGGTCGTGATTTTGGAACACTCTGTCCTTCAGCTTCCAGAATGCCCGTGATGCCGAATTGATACGGTTGTGTATTTCCGTGTCAAGGTTAGCCCTAGTATTTATGAAGCTTCCCAAGTATTTGAACTGCTCGACCTGTTCTAGAGTTTCATTGTCCAGGCTGATATCTGTTTGAAGGCTTTCTGGCGGACTTACCAGGATTTTGGTCTTGTCAATATTGAGTCTGAGGCCTAAAGCTTCGTATATATGTTTATAGGTGTCCATCATTATCTGTAGATCCTCTGAGCTGCTAGCGATGAGTGAACAGTCGTCTGCATATTGAAGTTCCGTGATAAACTTGGTACGGGTTTTTGCTCTGAGGCGCTTCAGGTTAAACAGGCCTCCATCAAATCTGAATCTTATCCCAACACCTCTTACGGGCATGCTCATGTCAGCAATTATCGATACAGCTATGGCGAAAATATTGAACAGTAAAGGCGCTAATACGCAGCCTTGTTTTATTCCAGAGTTGGTTGAGAAATGGTCGGTTGTAGAGCCATTATGCTGTATTCTAGCGGTGTTGTTGGTATGAAGGCTTTTACACACTGCTAGGAATTTTTCGGGTACTCCTAGACGTGCCATGATTTTCCATAGCGCTCTCCGATTCACCGAGTCGAATGCCTTGCTTAAATCGATGAAGGCTGTATAAATCCTTGATTGTTGTTCACGGGCCTTTTCTTGTAGCTGTCGCAGTGTAAAAATTAGGTCCACCGTACCTCGATTTGGTCGAAAGCCGCACTGGGATTCAGGTAAAAGCTTCTCTAAGAGTGGAACCAGACGATTAGCCATAATCTTCGAGAGAACTTTACCGGCCAGATTAAGCAACGATATGCCCCTGTAATTGTTGCAATTCGACGTATCGCCTTTGTTCTTATAGAGGTTGATAACTAAAGCGTCTCTGAAGTCTTGTGGCACATCTCCCTGTTCCCAGATCTTGCGGAATAGTATTAGGAGACTATTGACAATGTCCTCATCCAAGGATTTGAATATCTCCGCCGGAATGCCGTCTAGACCAGGTGACTTATCATTTTTCGAATTTTTAATCGCGCTTATGATTTCCGACATTGAGATTTCATCATCAAGCGATGTCATCGGACTATACGCGGGGAGCAGGTCTAAAATGGATAAATCCGAGTCGTTATTTTGATTCAAGACCTGTGAGTAATGCTCCTTCCATCTTTCGAGAATTTTTCTATCATCAGTTAGAATAGCTCCATGAGCATCTCTTATAGGAAAGCTAGCTTTTCTGCTTGGACCGTAAACAGTTTTAATAGCTTCGAAAAAACGCCTGTAGTCATGGTTATCGGCGTAAGCTTGTATTTCCCTAGCTTTTTCTTTCCACCAGCTGTCCTTGATTTTTCTTATTTCTTGACGGACCTCGCGTTTTATGTTTATGAAACCTATTTGGGCTGCAACATCGCCAGGCTTGTTAATTGCTGTTTTCATCGCTTTGTGTTTTGCGTCCAAAAGGGGTGCGATATGAGTTTCGCTGACAAAATTTTAAAGATTGCATTGGATATTTGTAGAAAAAATAATATTGAACTGAACAAAAACAAATGTAAATTTGGCATTACCGAAATCAAATATATGGGTCATATATTAACTTCTAGTCGAATAAAACCAGATGAAGAAAAAATTAAAGCCATTAAATTTTATAAAACTCCTCAGAATAAAAAAGACGCAGAAATCTTTTTAGGAATGATTACATATTTACAAAGATTCATTCCAAATGCATCTAGTATAACAGAACCGCTAAGAAATTTATTAAAATCAAATATTGAATTTTAATGGAATCATGAACAACAAAATTCATTCGAATCGTTAAAAAATATTATTTCAAAAGAACCAATATTAGGATATTTTCAACAAACTGAAAACATAATAATATAATGTGATGCATCTTCAAAAGGTCTTGGTACTTGTATCAAACAGAAAACTAAAATAATTGCCTATGCATCAAGGTCCTTGACAGAATCTCAAAAATCTTATGCGCAAATAGAAAAAGAAATGCTCGCAGTAGTATTTAGTTGTGAAAAATTTCATCAATATTTATTTGCAAATGGAGATATCACTATTGAAACTGATCATCAACCATTAATATCAATTTTCTCAAAACCTCTTGTTAAAACTCCTCCTCGATTGCAAATAATGCTTTTGAAACTTCAACCTTACCAATTTAAATTAGTATATAAACCGGGGAAAGAATTGAAAATTGCTGATGCTTTATCAAGAGCCTATATTGATGAAGAATATGAATTTACAAAAGATATTGATTTGCATATTTGCTCAATAGTAAAGAATTTACCTGTGTCAGATTTAAAAATAGGAAAGATCAAACAATTCATCAAAACTGACAGTCACTTGCAAAATTCAGTGAAATTAATAAAAAATGGTTTTCCTAATAACAAAAAGAATTTAGAAAATGACATGAAAATTTATTGGACCTATAGAGATGAATTAACTTTTATTGAAGGTTTAATATTCAAAGGTGATAAAATTTTAATACCGGAAGAATCAAGACAAGATACATTAAAACAATTACATATAGGACATATGGGTAAAGAACAAATTAAAAACAGAGCTAGAGAACTAGTATTCTGGCCAGGTTTATCATTACAAATAGATAAATTGAGTGATTCTTGTAAAACTTGTAACCTATATAGAAAACAAAATGTGAAAGAACCTCTAATTAATCATGATATTCCTAATGAGCCGCGGATTAAAGTTGGAATCGATTTATTCTACTTCAATAATTAAAATTATCTATTAATGTTGGATTATTATTCTAAATTCATAAAAATATCTAATTTGAATATGAATACGACTACAAATAATATCATAACAAATTTAAAAAATATTTTCTCTAGACAAGGAATACCAAGAAGTTTGTTCGGATTCAGGTCCACAATTTACCTGTTCCGAATTTAAAACTTTTGCTAATAATTGAAATTTTAACGATACTTTGTCAAGTCCACATCATCATCAGTCGAATGGAATGGTTGAAAGAGCAGTACAAACAGTAAAAAATATATTAAAGAAATCTATACATAGCGGTAATGATCCATTTTTAGCCTTACTAGAATATCGTAATACGCTATTATCGAATAATGTTGGAAGTCCGTCACAACTTCTCAACAGGAGACGACTGAGAGGAATTCTACCTATTCTGGAAAAATCATTATCTCCGGAAATTTATGATAGAAATAAAATAATGAGTTTTCATAGGAAACGTTTATCAATGAAGAAATATTGTAATAGAAATGCGAAATCACTGCCTAAATTAAAAATAAATCAAAAAGTATTAGTAAGAAATATTCTGAATAACAAATGGGAAGAAGGTATTGTTGTAGATTTACATAACGATAGATCATATCTAGTGAAGCTAGAGAGAAATGGCAATATTTTGAGACGGAACAGAAAATTCCTACGTCCAATACAATATAATTATGGAAATAATATTATAAAAATCGAGAAGGAAAATGATATAGAAAATTGAAGAAATAAGAGCAATATCGATAATTCAACAAATTCAGAAAATTATGTCAATGCAGGTACTAGATCTAGTGGCAGAACAATAAAATATCCAAATTTCTTGAATATAAAAGATTTTACTTCTAAATCTTATGATTGAATTCAATGATTTATTATTGTGTATGACTAGTTTAAGCTTAGTATAGAATAGGAAAAATATTAGGAGTACAGATGTAATTACAATTTGTTTTTGAATTATGGAAATTAAAAGTTTAATTTTTGTAATAAAAGAAGGGAGATGTTAAGATCTTGATCTTACCATTATAACGCATGTCTCTTTTGTACATATGTATGTAACTTGATTTATAGGAAGATATAGTTCAGTTCTAGAATAAACCAGCACTCTCAACAGGTTCTTGATTAATTATCAAGTTTATTACAAACGTAACAAGGGGGGTCTAACCCCTTGCTCATTTTTGACCCTCAAAATCGATATTTTCGAAATCGAGTTTCTGTGCTAGGGTAGAAGCCTAGGCAACGCTGAATATATATAACCGGAAATCCCAATTGGATCGGATGAATATAACAGGAGATATCGCAGATTGAAAATTGCAATTTTTGAAAAATGCCATTTCCCAGATGAAAATCTCAACGGAGGGAGACAGGCTTTCGAAAATGCTCGCAATAGATTCAGCGTGTCCAGAAACCTATATTTTCAATTCTTCAATTCTCTATTGAAGCATCATTTGTTTGGTTTTCTAGAATCTTCGAAATAAATTCTAAGCACTCCATATCCTGAGACATTAATAGAACATCCTTATTTTCAGACAGAGTGGAAAATAGGTCATTGTAGGGGGGTCTAACGCTTTGCTCATTCTTGACCCTCAAAATCGAGAATTTCGAAATCGAGTTTTTGTGCTAGGGTAGAAGTCTAGTCAACGCTGATTATGGAACCGGAAATCTCAAATGGTTCAGATGAATATAACAGGAGATATCGCAGATTGAAAATTGCAATTTTTGAGAAATGCCATTTCCCAGATGAAAATCTCAACGGAGGGGGACAGGCTTTCGAAAATGATCGCAATAGATTCAGCGTGTCCAGAAACCTATATTTTCATACAAAAGTTTCAAATATCTGGCCTTGTTTGGGAGAAAATAATTTTTTTTGTTTTTCCACTTTTCATTTTCGAATTGACTTCGAAGAGCTCTCTGGAAAGCAATTCTCTATTGAAGCATCAACTGTCTTATTTATTAAAATCTTCGAAATAAATTCCATGCACTCCATATCCCGAGACATTAATAGAACATCCTTATTTTCAGACAGAGTGGAAAATATGTCATTGTAGGTGGGTCTGACCTTTGGCTCATTTTTGACACTCAAAATCGAGGAATTCGAAATCGACTTTTTGTGTTAGGGTAGATGTCTAGGCAACGCTGATTATGGAACCGGAAATCTCAATTGGTTCAGATGAATATAACAGGAGATATCGCAGATTGAAAATTGCAATTTTTCAAAAATGCCATTTCCCACATGAAAATCTCAACGGAGGGGGACAGGCTTTCGAAATTGCTCGCAATAGATTCAGCGTTTCCGGAAACATATATTTTTATACCAAAGATTCAAATATCTGGCCCTGTTTAGGAGAAAATAATTTTTTTCTTTTTTCCACTTTTCATTTTCGAGTTGAGTCCGAAGAGCTCTATAGAAAGCAGTTCTTTATTGAAGCATCAACTGTTTGGTTTTCTAGAATCTTCGAAATGAATTCTATGCACTCCATATCCTAAGACATTAATAGAACATCCTCATTTTCAGACAGAGTGGAAAATAGATCATTGTAGGGGGGTGTGAAACCTTGCTCATTTTTGACCCTCAAAATCGATATTTTCGAAATCGAGTTTCTGTGCTAGGGTGGAAGCCTAGGCAACGCTGAATATATATAACCGAAAATCCCAATTGGATCGGATGAATATAACAGGAGATATCGCAGATTGAAAATTGCAATTTTTGAAAAATGCCATTTCCCAGATGAAAATCTCAACCGAGGGAAACAGGCTTTCGAAAATGCTCGCAATAGATTCAGCGTGTCCGGAAACCTATATTTTCATACCAAAGTTCCGAATATCTGGCCCTGTTCAGGAGAAAATGATTTTTTTCGTTTTTCCACTTTTCATTTTCGAGTTGAGTCCGAAGAGCTCTCTGGAAAGCAATTCTCCATTGAAGCATCAACTGTTTGGTTTTCTAAAATCTTCGAAATAAATTCTTTGCACTCCATATCCCGAGACATTAATAGAACATACTTATTTTCAGACAGAAAATAGGTCATTTTAGGGGGGTCTAACACCTTGCTCATTTTTAACCCTCAAAATCGATATTTTCGAAATCGAGTTTCTGTGCTAGGGTAAAAGCCTAGGCAGCGCTGATTAAAGAACAGGAAATCCCAATTGGATCGGATGAATATAACAGGAGATATCGCAAATTGAAAATTGCAATTTTTGAAAAATGCCATTTCAGAGATGAAAATCTCAACGGAGGGGGACAGGCTTTCGAAAATGCTCGCAATAGATTCAGTGTGTCCAGAAACCTATATTTTCTAACCAAAGTTTCCATTATCTGGCCTTGTTTGGGAGAAAATTTTTTTTTTTGTTTTTCCACTTTTCATTTTCGAGTTGACTTCGAAGAGCTCTCTGGAAAGCAATTCTCCATTGAAGCATCATATGTTTGGTTTTCTAGAATCTTCGAAATAAGTTCTATGCACTCCATATCCTGAGAAATTACTAGAACATCCTTATTTTCAGTCAGAGTGGAAAATAGGTCATAGTAGGTGGGTCTAACCTTTGGCTGATTTTTTACCCTCAAAATCGGGAATTTTGAAATCGAGTTTTTGTGCTAGGGTAGAAGTCTAGGCAACGCTGATTATAGAACCGGAAATCTCAATTGGTTCAGATGAATATAACAGGAGATATCGCAGATTGAAAATTGCAATTTTTGAAAAATGCCATTTCCCAGATGAAAATCTCAACGGAGGGGGACAGGCTTTCGAAATTGCTCGCAATAGATTCAGCGTGTCCGGAAACCCATATTTTTATACCAAAGATTCAAATATCTGGCCCTGTTTAGGAGAAAATATTTTTTTTCGTTTTTCCACTTTTTATTTTCGAGTTGAGTTCGAAGAGCTCTCTAGAAAGCAGTTCGATATTGAAGCATCAACTGTTTGGTTTTCTAGAATTTTCGAAATGAATTCTATGCACTGTATATATTAAGACATTAATAGAACATCCTTATTTTCAGACAGAATGGAAAATATGTCATTGTAGGGTGGTGTAACCCCTTGCTCATTTTTGACCCTCAAAATCGAGAATTTCGAAAAAAGTTCCTATGCTATGGTAGAAGCCTAGGCAACGCTGATTAAAGAACAGGAAATCCCAATTAGATCGGATGAATATAACAGGAGATATCGCAGATTGAAAATTGCAATTTTTGAAAAATGTCATTTCACAGATGAAAATCTCAACGGAGAAAGACAGGCTTTCGAAAATGCTCGCAATAGATTCAGCGTGTCCAGAAACCTATATCTTCATACCAAAATTTCAAATATCTGGCCTCGTTTGGGAGCAAATAATTTGTTTTGTTTTTTTACTCTTCATTCTCGAGTTGAGTCCGAAGAGCTCTCTGGAAAGCAATTCTCTATTGAAGCATCAGCTGTTTGGTTTTCTAGAATCTTCGAAATAAATTCTATGCACTCCATATCCCGAGACATTAATAGAACATCCTTATTTTCAGACAGAGTGGAAAATAGGTCATTGTAGGGGGGTGTAACCCCTTGCTCATTTTTGACCCTCAAAATCGAAATTTTCGAAAAAAGTTCCTATGCTAGGGTAGAAGCCTAAGCAACGCTGATTATAGAACCGGAAATCCCACTTGCATAGGATGAATATAACAGGAGATATCGGAGATTGAAAAATGCAATTTTTGAAAAATGCCATTTCCCAGATGAAAATCTCAACGGAGGGGGACAGGCTTTCGAAAATGCTCGCAATAGATTCAGCGTGTCTAGAAACCTATATTTTCATACCAAAGTTTCAAATATCTGGCCTTGTTTGGGAGAAAATAATTTTTTTGTCGACTTTTCATTTTCGAGTTGAGTCCGAAGAGCTCTCTGGAAAGCAATTCCCCATTGAAGCATCAACTGTTTGGTTTTCTAGAATCTTCGAAATAAATTCTATGCACTCCATATCCCGAGACATTAATGGAACATACTCATTTTCAGACAGAAAATAAGTCATTGTAGGGGGGTCTAACACGTTGCTCATATTTGACCTACATATTCGAGATTTTCAGAATCGAGTTTCTGTACTAGGGTAGAAGCCTAGGCAACGCTGATTAAAGAACAGGAAATCCCAATTCGATCGGATGATTATAACAGGAGATATCGCAGATTGAAAATTGCAATTTTTGAAAAATGTCATTTCACAGATGAAAATCTCAACGGAGAAAGACAGGCTTTCGAAAATGCTCGCAATAGATTCAGCGTGTCCAGAAACCTATATCTTCATACCAAAATTTCAAGTATCTGGCCTTGTTTGGGAGCAAATAATTTGTTTTGTTTTTTTACTCTTCATTCTCGAGTTGAGTCCGAAGAGCTCTCTGGAAAGCAATTCTCTATTGAAGCATCAGCTGTTTGGTTTTCTAGAATCTTCGAAATAAATTCTATGCACTCCATATCCCGAGACATTAATAGAACATCCTTATTTTCAGACAGAGTGGAAAATAGGTCATTGTAGGGGGGTGTAACCCCTTGCTCATTTTTTACCCTCAAAATCGAAATTTTCGAAAAAAGTTCCTATGCTAGGGTAGAAGCCTAGGCAACGCTGATTGAAGAACAGGAAATCCCAATTAGATCGGATGAATATAACAGGAGATATCGCAGATTGAAAATTGCAATTTTTGAAAAATGTCATTTCACAGATGAAAATCTCAACGGAGAAAGACAGGCTTTCGAAAATGCTCGCAATAGATTCAGCGTGTCCAGAAACCTATATTTTCATACCAAAGTTTCAAATATCTGGCCTTGTTTGGGAGAAAATAATTTTTTTTGTTTTTCTACTTTTCATTTTCGAGTTGACTTCGAAGAGCTCTTTGGAAAGCAATTGTCCATTGAAGCATCAACTGTTTGGTTTTCTAGAATCTTCGAAATGAGTTCTATGCACTCCATATACTGAGACATTAATAGAACATCCTTATTTTCAGACAGAGTGGAAAATATGTCATTGCGGGGGGTCTAACCCCTTGCTCATTTTTGACCCTCAAAACAGATATTTTCGAAATCAAGTTTCTGTGCTAGGGAAGAAGCCTTGGCAACGCTGATTATAGAACCGACAATCCCAATTGGATCGGATGAATATAACAGGAGATATCGCAGATTGAAAATTGCAATTTTTGAAAAATGCCATTTCCCAGATGAAAATCTCAACGGAGAAAGACAGGCTTTCGAAAACGCTCGCAATAGATTCAGCGTGTCCAGAAACCTATATTTTCATACCAAAGTTTCAAATATCTGGCCTTGTTTGGGAGAAAATAATTTTTTTTGTTTTTCCACTTTTCATTTTCGAGTTGACTTCGAAGAGCTCTTTGGAAAGCAATTCTCCATTGAAGCATCAACTGTTTGGTTTTCTAGAATCTTCGAAATGAGTTCTATGCACTCCATATACTGAGACATTAATAGAACATCCTTATTTTCAGACAGAGTGGAAAATATGTCATTGTAGGGGGGTCTAACCCCTTGCTCATTTTTGACCCTCAAAATCGAGATTTTCGAAAAAAGTTCCTATGCTAGGGTAGAAGCCTAGGCAACGCTGATTATAGAACCGGAAATCCCACTTGCATACTATGAATATAACAGGAGATATCGCAGATTGAAAAATGCAATTTTTGAAAAATGCCATTTCCAGATGAAAATCTCAACGGACGGAGACAGGCTTTCGAAAATGCTCGCAATAGATTCAGCGTGTCTAGAAACCTATATTTTCATACCAAAGTTTCAAATATCTGGCCTTGTTTGGGAGAAAATAATTTTTTTTGTCGACTTTTCATTTTCGAGTTGAGTCCGAAGAGCTCTCTGGAAAGCAATTCCCCATTGAAGCATCAACTGTTTGGTTTTCTAGAATCTTCGAAATAAATTCTATGCACTCCATATCCCGAGACATTAATAGAACATACTCATTTTCAGACAGAAAATAAGTCATTGTAGGGGGGTCTAACACGTTGCTCATTTTTGACCTACATATTCGAGATTTTCAGAATCGAGTTTCTGTGCTAGGGTAGAAGCCTAGGCAACGCTGATTGAAGAACAGGAAATCCCAATTCGATCGGATGATTATAACAGGAGATATCGCAGATTGAAAATTGCAATTTTTGAGAAATGCCATTTCCCAGATGAAAATCTAAACCGAGGGAGACAGGCTTTCGAAAATGCTCGCAATAGATTCAGCGTGTCCAGAAACCTATATTTTCATACCAAAGTTTCAAATATCTGGCCTTGTCTGGGAGAAAATAATGTTTTATGTTTTTCCACTTTTCATTTTCGAGTTGAGTCCGAAGAGCTCTCTGGAAAGCAATTCTCTATTGAAGCATCAGCTGTATGGTTTTCTAGAATCTTCGAAATGAATTCTATGCACTCCATATATTAAGACATTAATAGAACATCCTTATTTTCAGACAGAGTGGAAAATAAGTCATTGTAGGGGGGTGTAACCCCTTGCTCATTTTTAGTCCTCAAAATCGAAATTTTCGAAAAAAATTCCTATGCTAGGGTAAAAGCCTAGGCAACGCTGATTAAAGAACAGGAAATCCCAATTAGATCGGATGAATATAACAGGAGATATCGCAGATTGAAAATTGCAATTTTTGAAAAATGTCATTTCCCAGATGATAATCTTAACGGAGATAGATAAGCTCTCGAAAATGCCCGCAATAGATTCAGCATGTCCGGAAACCTATATTTTCATACCAAAGTTTCAAATTTCTGGCCCTGTTTAGGAGAAAATGATTTTTTTCGTTTTTCCACTTTTCATTTTCGAGTTGAGTCCGAGGAGCTCTCTGGAAAGCAATTCTCCATTGAAGCATCAACTGTTTGGTTTTCTAGAATCTTCGAAATAAGTTCTATGCACTCCATATCCTGAGAAATTACTAGAACATCCTTATTTTCAGACAGAGTGGAAAATAAGTCATTGCGGGGGGTCTAACACCTTGCTCATTTTTGACCTACATAATCGAGATTTTCGGAATCAAGTTTCTGTGCTGGGGTAGAAGCCTAGGCAACGCTGATTGAAGAACAGGAAATCCCAATTGGATCGGATGATTATAACAGGAGATATCGCAGATTGAAAATTGCAATTTTTGAAAAATGCCATTTCCCAGATGAAAATCTCAACGGAGGGGGACAGGCTTTCGAAAAAGCTCGCAATAGATTCAGCGTGTCCAGAAACCTATATTTTCATACCAAAGTTTCAAATATCTGGCCTTGTTTGGGAGAAAATAATGTTTTTTGTTTTTCCACTTTTCATTTTCGAATTGACTTCGAAGAGCTCTCTGGAAAGCAATTCTCTATTGAAGCATCAAATGTTTCATTTTTTAGAATCTTCGAAATAAATTCTATGCACTCCATATCCTGAGACATTAATAGAACATCCTTATTTTCAGGCAGAGTGGAAAATAGGTCATTGTAGGGTGGTCTAACCCCTTGCTCATTTTTGACCCTCAAAATCGATATATTCGAAATCGAGTTTCTGTGCTAGGCTAGAAGCCAATCTCAATTGGATCAGATGAATATAACAGGGGATATCGCAGATTGAAAATTGCAATTTTTGAAAAATGCCATGTTCCTGATGAAAATGTAGGTAAGCGAAGGGAGATAGGCTTTCGAAATTGCTCGCAATAGATTCAGCGTGTCCGGAAACCCATATTTCTATACCAAAGATTCAAATATCTGGCCCTGTTTAGGAGAAAATAATTTTTTTCGTTTTTCCACTTTTCATTTTCGAGTTGAGTCCGAAGAGCTCTCTAGAAAGCAGTTCTCTATTGAAGCATCAACTGTTTGGTTCTAGAATCTTCGAAATGAATTCTATGCACTCCATATCCTAAGACATTAATAGAACATCCTTATTTTCAGACAGAGTGGAAAATAGTTCATTGTAGGGGGGTGTAACCCCTTGCTCATTTATGGATTCAGCGTGTCCAGAAACCTATACTTTCATACCAAAGTTTCAAATATCTGGCCTTGTTTGGGAGAAAATAATTTTTTTTGTTTTTCCACTTTTCATTTTCGAGTTGAGTCCGAAGGGCTCCCTGGAAAGCAATTCTCCATTGAAGCATCGACTGTTTGGTTTTCTAGAATCTTCGAAATAAATTCTATGCACTCCATATCATGAGACATCAATAGAACATCCTTATTTTCAGACAGAGTGGAAAATATGTCATTGTAGGTGGGTCTAACAGCTTGCTCATTTTTGACCCTCAAAATCGAGATTTTCGAAAAAAATTTCTATGCTAGGGTAGAAGCCTAGGCAACGCTGATTATATAAACGTAAGGCCCAATTAGATCGGATGAACATAACAGGAGATATCGCAGATTGAAAAATGCCATTTTCCAGATGAAAATCTTAACGGGGATAGATAGACTCTCGAAAATGCCCGCAATAGATTCAGCTGGTCCTGAACCTGAAACAATTTTTGAAAAATGCCATTTCCCAGATGAAAATCTTAACGGAGATAGATAGGCTCTCGAAAATGCCCGCAATAGATTCAGCATGTCTGGAAACCTATAGTTTCATACCAAAGTTTCAAATATCTGGCCCTGTTTAGGAGAAAATGATTTTTTTCGTTTTTCCACTTTTCATTTTCGAGTTGAGTCCGAGGAGCTCTCTGGAAAGCAATTCTCTATTGAAGCATCAGCTGTTTGGTTTTATAGAATCTTCGAAATAAGTTCTATGTACTCCATATCCCGAGACATAAATAGAACATCCTTTTTTTCAGACAGAGTGGAGAATAGGTCATTGTAGGAGGGTGTAACCCCTTGCTCATTTTTTACCGTCAAAATCGATATTTTCGAGAAAAGTTTCTATGCTAGGGTAGAAGCCTAGGCAACGCTGATTAAAGAACAGGAAATCCCAATTGGATAGGATGAATATAACACTAGATATCGCAGATTGGAAAATGCAATTTTTGAAAAATGACATTTCCCAGATGAAAATCTCAATGGAGTGAGACAGACTTTCGAAAATGCTCGCAATGGATTCAGCGTGTCCAGAAACCTATACTTTCATACCAAAGTTTCAAATATCTGGCCTTGTTTGGGAGAAAATAATTTTTTTTGTTTTTCCACTTTTCATTTTCGAGTTGAGTCCGAAGGGCTCCCTGGAAAGCAATTCTCCATTGAAGCATCGACTGTTTGGTTTTCTAGAATCTTCGAAATAAATTCTATGCACTCCATATCATGAGACATCAATAGAACATCCTTATTTTCAGACAGAGTGGAAAATATGTCATTGTAGGTGGGTCTAACAGCTTGCTCATTTTTGACCCTCAAAATCGAGATTTTCGAAAAAAATTTCTATGCTAGGGTAGAAGCCTAGGCAACGCTGATTATATAAACGTAAGGCCCAATTAGATCGGATGAACATAACAGGAGATATCGCAGATTGAAAAATGCCATTTTCCAGATGAAAATCTTAACGGGGATAGATAGACTCTCGAAAATGCCCGCAATAGATTCAGCTGGTCCTGAACCTAAATTGTCATACCAAAATTTCAAATATCTGGCCTTGTTTGGGAGGAAATAATTTTTTTTGTTTTTCCATTTTTTCATTCTCGAGTTGAGTCCGAAGAGCTCTCTGGAGAGCAATTCTCTATTGAAGCATCAGCCGTTTAGTTTTCTAGAATCTTCGAAATAAATTCTATGCACTCCATATCCTGAGACATTAATAGAACATCCTTATTTTTAGACAGAGTGGAAAATAGGTCATTGTAGGGGGGTCTGGCCCCTTGCTCATTTTTGACCTACATAATCGATATTTTCGAAATGAAGTTTCTGTGCTAGGGTAGAAGCCTAGGCAACGCTGATTAAAGAACAGGAAATCCCAATTGGATCGGATGAATATAACAGGAGATATCGCAGATTGAAAATTGCAATTTTTGAAAAATGCCATTTCCCAGATGAAAATCTTAACGGAGATAGATAGGCTCTCGAAAATGCCCGCAATAGATTCAGCATGTCTGGAAACCTATAGTTTCATACCAAAGTTTCAAATATCTGGCCCTGTTTAGGAGAAAATGATTTTTTTCGTTTTTCCACTTTTCATTTTCGAGTTGAGTCCGAGGAGCTCTCTGGAAAGCAATTCTCTATTGAAGCATCAGCTGTTTGGTTTTATAGAATCTTCGAAATAAGTTCTATGTACTCCATATCCCGAGACATAAATAGAACATCCTTATTTTCAGACAGAGTGGAGAATAGGTCATTGTAGGAGGGTGTAACCCCTTGCTCATTTTTGACCGTCAAAATCGATATTTTCGAGAAAAGTTTCTATGCTAGGGTAGAAGCCTAGGCAACGCTAATTATAGAACCGGAAATCCCACTTGGATAGGATGAATATAACAGAAGATATCGCAGATTGAAAATTGCAATTTTTGAAAAATGCCATTTCCCAGATGAATATCTCAACCGAGGGGACAGGCTTTCGAAAATGCTCGCAATAGATTCAGCGTGTCCAGAAACCTATATTCTCATACCAAAGTTTCAAATATCTGGCCTTGATTGGGAGAAAATGATTTTTTTTGTTTTTCCACTTTTCATTTTCGAATTGACTTCGAAGAGCTCCCTGGAAAGCAATTCTCCATTGAAGCATCAACTGTTTGGTTTTCTAGAACTTTCGAAATAAGTTCTATGCACTCCATATCCTGAGACATTAATAGAACATCCTTATTTTCAGACAGAGTGGAAAATAGGTCATAGGGGGGTCTAACAACTTGCTCATTTTTGACCCTCAAAATCGAGATTTTCGAAAGGAGTTTCTATGCTAGGGTAGAAGCCTAGGCAACGCTGATTATAGAACCGGAAATCCCAATTGGATAGGATGAATATAACAGGAGATATCGCAGATTGAAATATGCAATTTTTGAAAAATGACATTTCCCAGATGAAAATCTTAACGGAGATGGATAAGCTCTCGAAAATGCACGCAATAGATTCAGCGTGTCCGAAAACCTATATTTTCATACCAAAGTTTCAAATATCTGGCCCTGTTTGGGAGAAAATGATTTTTTTCTTTTTTCCACTTTTCATTTTCGAGTTGAGTCTGTTCTGGTGGTATTAGTTTCAGATTTTTGGTTTCCCCATTTAGCCTCGTGGATATTATTCTTTTTACTACTTTTCCTAACGACGACAGTAGACTAATCGGTCTCTAGTTTTGTGGGAACTTCTTCTCTTTGAATGGTTTATTGAACCATTCTTCCGACTTCCGCTGTTTTTCATTTTTCTGGGTAGTGTTCTGTCCTCATAATTCCATTCGCGATATTTGTTAGAGCAGCTATACCTTTTCTAGGTAATTTCTTCAACATGACATTCGTTATTTTATCGCTTCCGGCAGCTTTCATCTTCTTCAAACTTCTAATTATTTCCCTGATTTCATTTGACGATGTTGGTTTCTCTATTTCAGCAGCCGCTTGTAATTCATCCATTTCTTCAACCAGTTCTTCCAAATCTTCGTTATCATCGTCTATCCTGTAATTTATTCTCGATTCTCGTTCGATCGAGTTCGCCAAAGCATCTGCCTTATCGGTATTGTTATACGCCATTCCCTTTTCTCCGTGTAGGGGTGGAATTTTAGTCTTTTCTCCTCGTAGGCTTTTTTGCATTCTCCATGCAAAATGATCAATTGTATTCAGTTCTTGAACCCTTTTGTTCCATCTGCGTGTTCTTAGATCTTTCAGGGCATTTTTCAGAACTTGGCTATGGCAGTTGAGGTTCCTTTTGTCCAGATCATTTTAATTCATCCGATATATTCTTCTGAGTCTTCGAATTTTTCGTAAAAGATCTTTTACTTCTTTAGGCGTATCGCCATGCGGATGACTTGGTGCTGGTCTCTTCACTCTCCTCGTGCTTTTTTCGTAAGCTTTTAATATTATCTCTTTCAGTTTATCAACCGCACATTCCAGATCCTCTGGAGTGCCTATTGTTGGGATATCTGTTATTTCCGATTGTATTAAATGGCTATATTAGGCCCAATTGGTATATTCTCTTATTTCCATCAGTTTTTCTCTTGGTTCTTTTCCAATTGTCAATTCCACGAGATTGTGGTTCGACGTTCCATCTTCCAAAGTTTCAATCCAGAATTCTTGAGTTATATCTTTCAATATCGCGATATCTATTACATCTGGTATTCCTATGCCAAAAGCAAGATATGTCGGTAACTCTGGTCCAATCACTATTTGTGTATTTACAGTTGAAATCTCCAATGCAGATTTTCAGGTTTGTTCCTGCCAACATGTTGTTCATCACCTCTTCCAATAAATTGTTTTGTGGTCGCTTATTTGCCGAGGTAATTTCGACTCTTTTTCGATTTAATTCGGCAACAATCGTCGCTGTTTCTGTTTCTCCTTGTGTTTCGTTAATACATTGTGGAGGTGAATAACATGCTGAATGAGTGGTTCAGAGCTGAAGTGAACCAAGTCCATGCAGCCTAGTTTTGAGATGAATGGCTTAGAAGTTGTTTATCACCAATAAATTCAAAAGTGACTTCTTTATTTATTATTATTCTTATGTGAGCATATGCTTTCACTCTAACCTTTTAAAAAATCTAAAGAAGTCACTTTTGAATTAATTGATGATAAACAACTTCTAAGCCATTCATCTCAAAACTAGGCTGCATGGACTTGGTTCACTTCAGCTCTGAACCCCTCAAATAACAGTGAAGTTTACCTAAAATTGGACGGGAATCCAAATAAGTAGATACAAGATTTCATCAAGAAAACGTTGAAAGCTTTCAAGGACAACTCAAGTATCACTCAGAGTGACTACAGATTATTAATTAGACATAATAGTACGACACCTAAGTTATATTGCCAAAGAAAAGTTCATAAACCTAGATTCTGTGTAAGAACTATAGTAAGTAGTATTGATTCATTGGCAAATTTTTGTATCTTAATCTTTCACAATTCTACTTCTATTTCCAATATTAAAAATTCTCATGAAGTAGTTGAAATAATAAAGGACATCGTGGTACCAGAGGGTTACATTTTTGTATCATTTGATGTTGTATCCTTGTTCACTAATGTACCAAAGGACTTTGTAATTCAGGTTATAAAGAAACGTTGAAGATATATATCAAACTTCACATATTTGGACAAAGATGTTTTTGTGAGGTTAGTGGAGATATGTTTTGATAGCGGCTATTTGCACAATATGTAATGGTGCCTTTTTTAGGCAGATATTTGGCACAATAATGGGTAACCCAGAAAGTTCATCATTTTTTCCCAGCCTTGAAAAAGAGGAGAAAAGTCATCGGAACGTTGAAAACTTTTTTGTGAATAGCAGCAAATAAAAGTCCACGTTCCCGACAACCTTTTCACTTATACATTTTTTGTTTTTCTACTTATCATTTTCGAGTGTATGTACTTCGAAGAGCTCTCAGGAGAGCAATTCTCTATTGAAGCATCAACTTTTTGGTTTTCTAGAATCTTCGGAACAAATTCTATGCATTCCATATCCTGAGACAGTAATAGAACATAATAATTTTCAGGCAGAGTAGAAATTGGGTCATTTGAGGGGGGTCTAACCCCTTGCTCATTTTTGACCCTAAAAATCGAGATTTTCGAAATAGAGTTTTTGTGCTTGGGTAGAAGCCTAGGCAACGATGATTATAGAACCGGAATTCCCAATTGGATCAGATGAATACAACAGGAGATATCGCAGATTGAAAATTGCAATTTTTGAAAAATGCCATTTCCAAGATGAAAATCTGAACGAAGGAAGATAGGCTTCCGAAATTGCTCGCAATAGATTCATAGCGTTCGAAAACTTATATTTTCATACCAAAATTTCAAATATCTGGTCCTGTATAGGAGAAAATAATTTTATTTTATTTTCCACTTTTCATTTTCGAGTTGATTTCGAAGAGCTCTCTGGAGTGCAATTCTCTATTGAAGCATAAATTTTTTGGTTTTCTAGAATCTTTGAAACAAATTCTATACACTCCATATCCCATAAAACAGTAATAGAACAACCCGATTTTCAGACAGAGTAACAAATAGGTTAGTTTAGGGGGGTCAAACCCTTGCTCATTTTTGACCAGAAAGATCGAGATTTTCGAAATTGAGTTTCTGTGCTGATTATAGTACCGAAAATCCCAATTGGATCAGATGAAAATAACAGGAGAAATCGCTGATTGAAATTTGCAATTTTTGAAAAATGCCATTTCCAAGATGAAAATACAAATGAAAGGAGATGGGCTTTTGAAATTGCTGGCGATAGATTTAGCGTGTTCGAAAATCTACATTTGCTTACCAAACTTTCGTATATCTAATACCGTTTACTAGAAAATCCAATTTTTAATTTTTTCATTTTTCAACATTCGAGTACGGTTTTATCTAGCATAAAAATCATAGTAGATTTAAACGTGATACACAATCTGAAGAAGCAACCGTTCTTGTGAGAAATCTTGACTTTTCATCCACCCCGGCGAAACCGTTCGGTCTTGAGAAAGTTTTAACTGACCCCATCTTTTTGGGAATTTTTCGAAGGTCAATTTGCCAGTAGTTTTTCTTCCAGAAAAATTATCGCAGATCTAATCATGATACATATTCTGAAATAGCAATTTTTATTGTCATAAATCTGAGAACTTCATCCATTTCGGTGCAACCGCTCGGTAGTGAGGAATTTTTAACTGACCCCATCTTTTTGGCAATTTGTCGAAGGTCAACTTGCGAGTGGTTTTTCTTCCAGGAAAATTATCGAAGATTTGAATGTGATACATATTCTGAAAGAGCAGCTCTTCAAGTAATAAATCTGATTACTTCATCCATTTTGGTACCACCGTTCGGTCTAGACGAATTCTCACGTGAAATTTGCAATTTGTGAAAGATGCCATCTCCAGGACGAAAATACAAACGAAGGGAGATAGGCTTTCGAAATTGCTCGCAATAGCTTCAGCGTGTTCGAAAAACTATATTTTCATACCAAAATTTTTAATATCTGGCCCTTCTTAGGAGAAAAAAATTTTTTTGTTTTTCCACTTTTCATTTTCGAGTTGACTTCGAAGAGCTCTCTGGAGTGCAATTCTCTATTGAAGCATCAACTTTTTGATTTTCTTGATCCTTCGAAACAAATTCTATGCATTCCATATTTTGAGACAGTATTAGAACATCCAAATTTCCAGACAGAGTAGAAAATGGGTCATTTTAGGGGATCTAACCCGTTGCTCATTTTCGTCCCAAAAAATCGAGAGGAGCAAATATGTCATTTAAGGGGGGTCTAACCCCTTGCTTATTTTAGACACAAAAAATCGGTTTTTTCGAAATAGAGTTTTTGTGCCAGGAGGAAATCCTTATCAACGCTGATAACGAAACCGGAAATTCCAATTGGATCAGACCAGCATAACAGCAGATTTAAATTTTCGAAAAAAGCCATTTTGAAATTAAAAACTAAATGGAGGGAGAAAGGCTTCCGGGATTGCCTGCAGTAGATCCAGAGTATGAGAAAACCTATATTTTCATAACAAACTCTCAGATATATGACACTGTTTAAAAAAAAATCGATTTTATTGTTTTTCCATTTTTCATTTTCCAGTTCACTTTCAAGTGCTCTCTGGAGTGCAATTCTCTATGGAATCATCAACTGTTTCCTTTGGTGGAATCAACAAAGTAAGTAGGTATTATACACTCCATATTCTAAGACAGTAGGACACACTGATTTTCATGCAGAGAAGCAAATAGGTCATTTTAGGGGGGTCTAACCCCTTGCTCATTTTTGACCCAAAAAATCGAGATTTTACATTTTTTTCTATCCTTTCGAAATAATTCGGCCATTTTTATGATATCTGAAATGAGAGGTGTTTTATGGCCATATTTTAGTTCAATAAAATTTTACTCTGATTGTTCTGAATTCAAGGTTTCAGTGCTAGGTCAGTCTATTAGAATATCCACTTAAAACTTTTCCTAAAAATCTAACAGAATATAGCTAGTGGTTCCGAAGCTATGGCTCCTGGAAAATATGGACCAAATGAATTAACCAGCCTGTATCTTGTACAGTAGGTAACGCTGACCCTTCAACTATTGGTAATTTGCAATCGTTTGTGTGTCCGCTACCCGCAGTTGGGCTATTTACACTTAACTATGAAACACAAAGTTATAAATATGTTACGTGGATATCATGGAGTGGGAATATGAAATTTACAAAATAAGGATATAATTTGGATACAGCACAGGCACAAATATCGTATCAGACACGTTATGGCTACAAAAAAATAATACCTACAAAGTTCCCTATAAGATCTTGGAAGAAATCAGATATGTAAATGGTCACCTAGAATGCTCTGCATCTCGGGCTCAAAATCCAGCATCATCAAAGTATTCGAAGTTATATCTAGTCAAACTTAGATGAATTCTCAGGTGTCTTTGTTGAAATTTGAAATATTACCAGCAGAATACTATCATACTCAGGCAAAATCTTCACAATGAGAATTTTGTGAGGTTCACAAATTTTTCATTAACGAATCAGGGTCGATTTAATTCCTTTTCGTTAGTCTTAACCAACGTGTTCTTCATCATAAGCACCAGATATCGAATTATTATGATAGTCATAATCCCACGTTCATACTCTCGACCAACCCCCAACTCAGGGGGGCGCAATAAATAGAACGTCCCGAGTGGAGTTGAACCAGTAGATGCTGAGCGATATTCAGTAGCAGGCTATTTGATTTCTCTGCTCTTCTTCCGTCTCCTCGCACGAAAACGTGACGTGATGATGAAAACTTAGTGCAGGATCGGATTTATGTGCGTGAGTGTTTACTGATATATATTGTTCTGGATTTTATTGTTCAACACCCTCATTATTCATTATCTCTTGCTCCATTTCCCTGAGTGGAAAGTGCTCATCAATTAGATAACCTTCAGCAGATTTTCAATGCCTTTTGCTTATTTACATACAAAAATAATCACCGGAATATTCTACTGAAATTCCATTTTTTTCGTACGTTTTTCATTGAGTTATCATTTTATGGAATATTTGAATATCTGTTAGGTAGTGCGCTGAAATGCAATGAAGATATGAAGGTGAAAATTAAACAATTCAAAAAAACGTCCTAATATTCTAGAATTCTTCCTTTGAATCCGTTTTATCTCCATCATAGTTGCAGAGATGGGTGAATTAGAGAGAACAAGTCCAAACATAAACACAGATTGCTTCTTATTCATCTGTCACCTAGTTGGCGCCCCGAACTTTTGTATCAATTATGATTAAGTGGATGATTTAAATGCCGCTACTTTCAAAAACAATAAATTCGATTTATTTGTCATGAAGATTTCATGAGATATTCTAAATCTTTTATAGTTATTCTGTTCCTTATTTATCTGTTCAAATAATTTATATTACCAATTTGTCCCATTACAACAATTGAAGTCTTTATATTGTTATCGAAGAATTGCCTTGTGATTGTTATAAAGAGTGTTTGTCGTACACTGTTGATACATTCAGAAGCAAAACCAATTTGACCTCTTGAACAGTAAAGATTTCCTATGATGAATTTTTTCTACTCATATTCTTCTTTCAAATAAACCCAGAAAATCGTAATTTTTTTTTTAGTAGTCTGGAAAATATAGCGATAATAATATTCACTTCCTCTCTACGAATTTATACATATTGCTACAAAGAGTGAGCGTTTCATGCATGGATTGATTTAATTTCTTTTATGGTGAAAAAATCATAACGTGTTACTATGTACAGGGTGTCCGAGTTAAAGTGTCTCTATACCTTATTGTGGAAACTAAAGGAGCTAGAAGAAAAAGTTGAATGAGAAACTTGTGTGTAATCGATAGAACTATTATTTTATAACCCACCATAATACAGGGAGCTCCGTTTTTTCCCTGTTAGTATCAACTTTCTCATTTTAAATGAGACACTCTCTATATTTTTGAATTCCTTGTCAAATTTCTAGGTAATTTTGGTATGACAACCATGGTCCTATATACCGATACTGAGGTATTCGACTTTTTCCTAAAATTTTGACAGCTGTAGGTGCTCACTGAAATAGCTGATACTAGTTTTCTAATGAATATATCGAAAACAAATTTTGCCCAGCTCTTATCAACATCTTAGATCATACATCTCTATTTTTAGCAATCTGATATACAGCGTCTTAGAAAATTGAAATTGAAGATTCAAATAGAAGTTCAATCAAAACTTAATTTTTTCAAATGGCAACATGGGCAATATATATTCTTTTCGTGTTCATCAGGTAGAGCAGGTTAAAATGCGAAAAAAAATATATTCAAACTTTTTCTGTAAAAGGAATAGTTTCAGAAATATGGACGCAAAAGTGCATTTTCCCGTAAAAAGCAACGATAATTAAATAATTAAGCTGATAGAATAAGGTAACTATGGAAACTAGCACTTATCTAATTATGTATTTTTGAGTTTTCCTCTGTGTAGTCTGACAACTACTTGATTATTGTGAGAAAAATGAATATGTTAGTTGAGTCTTCCTTTAAAATTGAAATAATTTATTTTTATTTGGAGCGAGTACTTATTATGAGTAAAAGAGACATTTTGTCTTTCATAAGTCCATCTAGTTGATTAAATTTATCAAAAAAATCAAAGCCAACTATATATCAGCTACACTAATTAATAGTTATCGTTGGTTCTTATGGGAAAAGGCACTTTTTCGTCCATATTTCTGAAACTATTCACTTTACAGAAAAAGTTCAAGATCAAGAACCTGGGTTGCCATCTGAAAAAATTAAGTTTTGATTGAACTTCTATTTCAATTTCCAACTTTAATTTTTGAAGACCCTGTTGTATATAAGATTGCTAAAAATAGAGATGTAACGTATGATCCAAGATGTTGATAAGAGTTGAAAAAATTTGGTTTCGATACATTCATCAGACAACTAGTATCAGCTATTTAAGTGAGCACCTATAGCTGTCAAAATTTATGAAGAAAGTCGAATATCTCAGAAGCGGTGCTGAGAATTCAAAATTGCAATAATATACAGGGTGTTCCTTTTAAAATAAGAAAGTTGATACAAACAGGGAAAAAACGGAGCACCCTGTATTGAGTTGAGTTATAAAAAATAGAAGTTCAATCGATTACAGACAAGTTTTGTATTCAATTTTTTCTTCCAGCTCCCTTAGTTTCCACAATAAGTTATAGCGTCACTTTAACTCGGACATCCTGTACATATAGATATAATAAGCTCTTGGTACAATAATATTTCTATAATTGCAGACATAAAAAAGCATAACCCCTAATTTTCACAACTTAAATTCCTTAATTTGACGACTATTTCATCGAAACTATTTTATGCTCTTTAGTTTTGTTTTGGTTTCAGTTGATGACTGTGCAGTTATATAGAGGACACCAAGGTGCCTTCAAATAACCTAACCTAGGTATATTTTATAGGTCTATCTCTCTCTATTACCAAGATAAAGGTTGATGTATGAACTTTTCCCATTTTGCAATTAATCGTTACTTATGATCACCCTACACTTTTTTGTAATATTGGGTTTGTACATTTGTTGTTCACAGTGGAGTCGATTAAAATAATCAAAAATATTATTATTCAAGGTTCTGCTTGAAACAAAGTAATTATTAGGTTTCGAAAATCGAAACATTATGTATTTCAATATTCTGAAATTTCATTTGCAAATTTGGAAATAACAGAATAAATGAATAAGACTAAATACATTTTGGTCTTTCAGCATACAACTTTTTCACTTCTAAATTGAGACAAATCAAGATGTTCCGATATTGAGATAACAGAAAATTAAATGGACAAAATGTCTGAGACCTCTTTTTTCTGATATGCAAAGGTTTAATTTAGAGGAAGAAGGCCTGGGTTCAAATCAAAACGCCTTTCTGGAAAACAATGCCGACGGGTTTCGACTTTTATTCAAAAATCTTCATCAGGGCTAGTGTTCACTCAACGTTATATATGATAAAAATATTCGAAATAGGTAACACAATGATGTACATAGATACCGGAGAACCATCTTTACTTAAGATTGTTCTCCCGATGTGTCGTTTTGATTTAAACCCAGACCTTCTTTCTCTAAAACAAACCTTTGCATATTAGAAAATTCAATAACAGATAAGTTTTCTTCTCCAACTGTTACTGTTCGAGATATATTTTATAAAATCATTAACTTTTTTTTATTTTCCTAATAAATAAATCCAGATTTTATTGAAAACTAGAGGACACATCGGTTATTGGGACGAAATAATATTATCATTAACTGAGTAGCAAACGCACTGTATGAGAATGAAAAATCATGCTTTTTTTAGTACCTATTGTCATCACAAGTACCTCAGCGTTAAAAAAAATTCAACCTTCAAGATTTGTAATGTAGTTTAGCTGCAACGTTATTTTTGTTCAAAATGAAGCTATTGTTTTTTTTTTTTTGAATTTATTAATTTAGGTATATTAAAACCTTTGTCAGTGATGTACAGGTTGGGCAAAATTCGTTGTCTACTGAAGTTATCTCAAGAACTATAGCAGCTAGAAGAAAACTGATAACACATTCTCGAGCTCCTTCTTCTTGACTAATCCAAAGCTGAAAACAGATCTAGCCTAACGTTCATAGATTTTGAGTAATGAACGAAAATTGAGAAATTGTCATTTTCGATGAAACTGAATAACTCGCTTATTTGAACTCGTATTCGAAATCTCATGTTACATTCTACAGGCACTTTTTTATGAGGAATTCGAATATAATATTATTAAATTTTTCGATTCAGTAATTTTAGAGATATGACAGGGATTTCTGATTTTTCAAATGTAAACTATAGTTGAAAGTTCTTCCGTCTTGCTGCATATTCTTTGCTGATTTCAAAAATGTATTATATGTCGTTATTCATATGAATATAACATAAGAAAAAAATTCAATACTTTTTGCTGCTTTCCGATTCACCGTTGAATTTTCAGTAGGCTGGCGTAACCATAGCGACCGTTGAAAATGGATAATGGTTCGTGAACTCCACATAATTCTATGTGGTGATTCGACAGTCAAATAAATTTTTCTTTTATATATCGATATCGATATCGATATCCTTAAGAGAGTAAAAGACTTTTGTCTGATTATTAAAGAAGAAAATTTATTCAATTATCGGTTTTTCTATATATAAAAAAAACTCAAAAGGTCAATTATATGAAAAAATTCAATAGTACTGTATTTATAATATTTACAAAGAGTAAGATGATGAAAGATGAGTACATCTATCAGTGCTCGAATTGTGAACCATTGTAGATAAGCTTGCCAAAATAGCGTTGCCGATGTGAATACTGGTGACTTCTCTCAGGGCGTTTTCCGTTCTGTTTCTTAATTGTTCATAATTTTATATTCTTGTTTCTTAAATTTTATTTTTCACTCCGTGATTCCAATCAAAGAGGCTCAGGTTCACAAAAGATAATGCATATTCAATGGTCGCTATGGTAATGCCAGTCTACTTATAATTCAGCAGGTAAAAGTATTAAATTTTTCTCTCGTGTAATATTCATATGAATAGCGACATATATGATACATTTTTGAAATCATCCAAAAAAATTGTAGCAACGAGAAATAAATTTCCACTATAGTTTACATTTGAAAAATCAAAATTCCTTGTCGTATCTCGAAAATGACTAGATAAAAAAATTCAAAAATATCATATTCGAATTCCTCATAAAAAAGTGCCTATGTATGTAACAACGGATTTCGAATACGAAATCAAATAAGCGAATTACTCAGCTTCATTGAAAATGACAATTTCTCAATTTTCGTTCATAACTCAAAATCTATTAGGCTAGATCTGCTTCAGTTTTGGATTAGTCAAGAAAAAAGAGCTCGAAAATGTGTTATCAGATTTCTTCTACCTGCTATAGTTCTCGAGATCCCTTCAGTAGACAACGAATTTTGCCCACTCTGTATAATGAATCTGTTTCAAATACGGATTTCTCTCTCGTTTTTCAACGATTGGGATCCAGAAATTAGGACAAGGCTAAATATCTCGCTTATTCCAATTTGTACTCGGAAATAATTGTTACCTTTGGTTATTCAATAATACTTGATTATTAATACTCAATGATTCTGGAGCCATTTGAAGCTTTCTTTTTTCCAAATGGAAACTATAGTTGAGGGTTCTTTTATTTTGCTGCAAATTTTTTGCCGATTCACAAAATGAATCATATGAAACCACTTTATTAACCTAAATTTCATGAGAAAAAATATGAAATGTTTCCTACTTTTCGTTTCACTATTGTATAATAAGTAGGTTGTATCTAGGGTTCACCACAGCGAATGTTGATTATGCATTTAGTTTTCGTGGAGTCTATACTCTCTGATCGAAAATATCGATTGTCGAATAATTTTTTATACGAAGTGAAAATCTTTTATCTGTTATGTTGAAGGGGAAAAATTTGATTCACTCATCATTTTTTCATTCATGAGAGGAACTGATGGATTACGTATTATTCAATAAAAAAATTCAATAGCAATGTTTCATGGTGATTAATAATAGGTCACAATCAAACGTCACCTGGTATAGAAATATTTCAACGGTATTGTTTGAATTTTGAACCATGTTCATCCATACACATATATTTCTCACACTACCAATGTGAAGAGTTCTGTTGCAATTATTGTATTTTTCTTATGGAATAATACTTACTTCGCTATAGTTCCTTTCATAAATGGAAAAAGGGTTATTGAATCGTTTTTTTTTTCAATAATATCAAATGGAATATTTCTAATACGGAAGAAACAGATGCATGGAAAAATAATTCGACAATCAGTTATTCCGTTCACAGAGTATAGGTTCCATTGAATATAAATGAATATGTAGAAGTCTTTATGGAACAGCTTATTATTTGATAGTCGAAGAAAAGAGTAAATATTTTTTCTCACGGAATATTTGGGTGAATAATTAGATATGATACATTTTCGAAATCAGCAAAAAATCAGCAGCAAGGCAAACGCAAAAATTGTTTGAAGAATGCCCTGTATGGCTGAATGGAAAAATTTTTCAATTTCATATTCGAATTACTCATGACAAAAAGCCTCTAGTAACACTAATTTCAAAGGACGAGTTGAAACAAGCGAGTAAATTAGCATTATTAAAAATGGTAATTTCTCAATTTTTGTTTATAACTCAAAATCTAAAAATTATAGACCGGTTCTGTTTTCAGATTTGGATCAGTCGAAAAGCCAAAAAGTCTTCTCGAGATCACCTCAGTAGATAACGAATTTTGTCCACCCTGTGCATCTTCCGTTCATTTTTATGCGCGACTACAGAGACAAGCATCTCCAAATTTCGAGCATATATCATAGTATAGGGGGCAGACAGTTCGGGCATTCAATATAGTAATGTACAAATTATGTACATTCTTGAAGTATCCACTCATAACATTATAAAAGAGAAATGATACTATTATCATTTCTCACTGTTGAGGTCTCAAGAAATGTTTTCTTGAGACCTCAACAGTCAGTCGAAAAAAGAAATTTTATTGGATATTTCTTCCTTCAGTTGAATTCACGGTTTTTTTTTTTTAAATAACGTCAAAAGCTGTTCTTTCGTGCATATCTATTGAAATATATTACAAAGAATATGTCACCAAGTACTAACTGTTGAATTCGATTCATTTATAAACGATGTACCCAGAAAAGTAACGTAGTATAAAAAATTCACTGTTTTGGAAAAATATGTTTCCGCAGAGGATTGATTTTTTTGGTATTTTTTTGAGAACTCCCAATAGCTCTTTTATGAGGTGTTTACGGACTATTTATTCATTCTGGTATACGGCGTGACTTTGCCATATGCATAAAGTGCCACTGCATATGTGCACACTCTTCATTCCAATAATGGTTGAATGAATATATGGATGGATTATATTACCATTTTCATTTGAACATGAGCCAGCTCAATAGAAGTCTAAATTGAAACCAGTAAATTTGTAGATGCCTCCTCGAATTATTTATGATTTGTAAAATCCAAATAACCGAGTTGATTATAGGAACTCAATGTGACGTATCTGAAATCACCAATAATTGTTTAATCTACAGCTAATAAATCATAAAGTAGTAATTTACTCTGATGCCGGAATTGGCGTTCATCATAAAATAGCAAGATGAATATAATTCGCAAATATTTCGATTGCTCTGACTTGCTGCTTATTCCTAAACTAAAGTAACGACACACAACTTCAGTACTACTGATTCAAATTCCTTACCGATACTCATTGAATGCCTCAAATTTATTGCTTAATACCATATCTTCATAATTCTTTAACAACAATTGAGAAGGATGTATTTTTTTTGTTTTTTTTTCACAAAAGAGCTCGAACTCAACAGTGAACTGATTTCCATCATGATCATCTTTAACTCGGAACAAGAATGAATTTTACAATAAGTTTTTCATACCTCAATATAGCCCAATTCTGATGCGGAAAAATGATGCTGTTCAACAGTATGGGACGTACCTTTTACGAAATAAACGGACTTGAACAATTCTCATCATCGAACAATATATCAAATTATTTCTAGAATATTCCTGAATGATTATGAGCGTGCAATTGGTAACACTTCCAGACGCACCCTTATGAAAATTTTCATAGTATCCTCACAGTAGTAGATTAAGGTCCTAAGTACCAAGAGTCCTACCAAATTTTATGATTTGTGTTGCGGTAGTAATCAAATGCATTTCAACATAAGGGTCGTTAATTTGAAGGGATGTAACTCCGTCGAGGAATACGTTTTGAAGAAACTAATTCAGATACACAATGTATATTACGGCTATAGATAGATGTGAGCATAAACATAAGATTAGCTGGCTAAACTTAGGTTTATATTCGAGGACCGTCTAATGATCGATAAAGTATTCATCTGCATCAGGAAATCTTTAGCCGGCTAATGTGCACATTATCCGAAACGAAACGGCTAAAAATGTATTCGATGGACACCCAGAAGGGTGCTGTCTTTTGAATGATCGGATGGGAATAAAAAAGAATAGAATATGCAAAATATAATCGAATCCTAATGTATTGAGGTTTCGTGACATAAAGCGCATTGGTTTTCAATTTAACATTTAGATAAAGAGATATTTTCATTCGTTTAAGAGATTGATGCTCTTCAAATCGAGACTAATTTTTTTTGAATCAATTCACTTACAGAAGTTAGATATACAGTTTTCCACAGGACAATAGGAACGTAGATAGTCAATTGTCCTTTGAAAAACCAGAGTATGACGTCACAAGAAAATGAAATATTAGACATTAGATATAGAGTATTTTTTTGTGTGAACAAAAGTATATTTTCCCTACCATACAATAATTGGGTTTATGGAAAAGTTTTCTACGAAATAGAAACGATAGTTAATGAAAGGTTGAAATTTCTTTCCAGCCTCAATACTTTCGCAAAAAATAAGAAAAAAGAAACTATGAAAATGAAAATAGTTGAAAACTTTTTCTAGCTGATTTTGTTAAATATTTCTTTCTGAGTCATTGAACATACGGATTCAAAAAAACTTCATGTCCCCACCCTTGATGAATCATCCCGGAGGATTCAAGTGCATTCATCGTAAAGCTTATCAGCGAAATAGTCCGGTTATCTACAAACAAGATTGGGTACAGCTTATATTTCTAAAGAATTTGACCTTTGGAATTAATTTTGAAGAAGAAGTTAGCGGCACCATTCTTGTCTTGATTCTCGCCTTTTGCTCATTCAGTTCCCTTGCAAATCATGAATAATATTAACAAGAAGGAAAATGAAAATGAATTAACTCTACAGTTTTCCCTCACACTGAAAATAGCATGTTCGTCTCGAATTTTGTCATTGAGCCTTTAGATTTTTAGATTCGCTAATAAGAATGCTCTGAGACACAGTAGAAACAAATATAATATGCTCATTCTCAATTTATCTGCTTAACAGAATGCTTTTCTGGTATTGAAAATATGTGAAATTTATACAAAAAAATGGAGTGCATTAATAGTCTGATTATACTGTTTCTTTACATTTTTTGAGTGCAGAAAATTTGCGCCCCTCAAGCCTTGCTAATATTTTTCTTCTTTTCTATTAGCTTCTACATTATTACCCGATGGGCAGTGGTTACACTTAAGATTAGCTGGCTAACGATAGAAGAAACTAACATTAGCAAATACCCGAAGCTAAACCTAATTTCAGCCGGCTAATCCTAACAATAATAATAATAATCTTTATTTCTTATGTTAAATATACAAGGCATATAAACAAAAGAAAACGTCAAATATAATCGTTCATTCAAAAACTATGAAATGGAATAACAATTCTTATCCAGAAGTAATGATTTAACCCTGTTTTCAAAGACAAATACATTTGCAGCACTTTGTATTTCGACAGGTAATGCATTAAAAATCTTGCATCCCATAAAAAACAAATTCCTCTAGTGTTATAAACATGACTCGTATCTGCTATAAATAAAGATCTATTCCTATACACATAAACGCAAATTTCAAAAATATATAATCCTGTTAATGTAAGCATTCTCAATTTCTTAATGAACTTTTTAGGGTTTTCACTCCCAATCTCTGAAACAAAATCAATTAAAAATGAAATCGACGATTTGCTCCTGCGTAAATTCTTTCACTAATTTGTCAGGAGCAAATTAACTAGAAAAAATTGTTGCCTGACAATGAACTGAAAATAAATAACGTTGAAATTATAATTTTAAGTGGTAACGTTTCGGAGTCTATATCAGACTCCTTCATCAGACGAAAAATCTATTTTCGAAAATCTTTTGAATTGTGGCTTTGGTTGACATTAATTGTCAATACATAGAAACAGAGACTGCATACAAACGTTGATTCATTTAATTTTGAAATTACCGGATGACAGTTCCTTCTTCAGTAAATTGATCCAAATATGATCTATTCCTATCGAACAATTCGCCAAATTATTTTCTTGATCTAATAGAATACACGTAGACTCTTTAATCTTTGAAAGCTGATCTACATGTTTCTCGAAAAAGAATCCCAGCAAGTATTCCAATTGAATACTTCTGTGAAAGGAATATTCTCTTAACATCAGTTGAACATCCCCAATTCAACAAACCATATCTCAAATGACAATGAATACTAGCAAAGTAAATAATTGTTCTCAATATTGCATTACTGCAATAGTTTTTCATGAATTTCAGTGGAAAACAACTGCTACGTAGTTTCCCACACAGAAATTCTATATGCTCAGTCCATGGACATCTAGCATTCACTACAATAACAGAAGTCTTGTGTGTTCAGCGAAAAGAATTTCACAATCCGCAGTTCGAATTGCGTCACATCTCTCAGTGAAAAATGCACCGCATGAGTTTTGCCGTCTGTTCCGATATTCCTGAACAGTACTGTCAGTATTTCAGAGACGATGCCTATTGGCCCAGTCGTTCGAGTTCTATTGTTATTCGATTGCGGGACAGTAAAACCAGCAATATCGGAACAGGCCCTTGGAGATATTAATCAACAAACCATTTTTCCTCGACCATTCAAAAATATCGGTACAAATGCTAGCAACATCAAGTCTGACTTGCTCAATATCAGCAACAGAAACAAGAATATTGGTATCATCGGCAAAACATATTATTTTACGTAACGGTAATCTTTTCCCTACGAACATAAGTTTATGTTCACACCTATCTTTAGCCGTAACATATAGGTACAAGGCTCAAACGGACAAACCGTGAATAGAGGGCGTTGAGCTGAGTTCAAAAACACTTCATCGGTACTCCGTTGTACAGGAGGTTTTCCTGACTTTCTCAAATTTTCGTTCGACTATGATTCCTGGTATTCTGGATCGATTCGACTGAAAATCTATACTAAGCATAAAGTAAGTCGGTGTCTTTGCTCAACTGCAAACTCGTAAGAAATACCCCGTATAAAGTTTTCAATCATAATTTTATTATTTTCGTTGCCTGCATGTATGATTGTCACCATATAAATTAATTTTTAGGTTGCCCCACCAGTTGATCAGATTGATTAATAATTGTTCCGTGGTCAGACGACTCTGAGGAATACCCCACTTCATGAAAATATATTTAAGAATACACAATTGCAATTTGTTCTTCATTATCAATATAATTTAAATGATAATTCTGAATAACCAGATGCGCTATAAATTTCAAAAACAAATGAAAAACGTATATTCAGAACGGAAAAACTCAGTTGAACATTATTTGCAAATCCATGTTTATGCAGCGCTGTTTTTTTAAAATGTGTTTGACCACAAAACAATTATTCATTAAAAATAATCCGCGAATGGAAAACAACAACGATTCATTGATCAATCATTCAATCGTACAGACGACTAAAATATTAAAATTATGATGAAAAACAACATACAGAGTGTTTTTCATAGGTTTGAATTTGAATGTTACCCCAATGATTGCGGTCCTGATTTTTTTTGTCAAATTTTAATGTTCTGTTTCATTGAAACTGCAACTTTAACTTGATAATGAATTTTCATTCGTATCGGAGTACCTAAGACACACATATGAGGTGTTTTATGGGGTGTTTTTTGAAGTCGGCTAAATGCCCCCTATTCACGGTTTTTGTTTGTCCATTTACTCTTGAAATCCCCTATTTTCTATATTACAATAATTACAGATTTTTTGGCATTAATAGTAAGTAGTATATATCAGTCTATAAATTAAACAATAAAGCAGTTATTATTAGCAAAAATTTGGTAAATTCTCCCTATAAAACCAACAAGTTGTTGATTGTGAAACATACCTACCCTATATACAGGCTGATCAACCGATATGGCTTATTGCACTTCTATGGAAACTTCCTGTTAAAGAGGAAAAATCCTACTACTTTTTTATTTCAGATTGCACAACCAGTATATCTTAGCTTCGTGACATATCTCATTTTATGGCAATTTCAACATCGCGCCACACCCTGGGAAGAACTCAATAGTTCATGAGCTACTGGGATTCTTATAAGAAAAATGGTGAAAACGGAAGGTCGCTAATTTTAACGTATTTCTTTTGAGTGGGTTATTCGAAGAAATCTAAGTATCTTCAATTCTTTTATTATGTAGTGTTATAACACTGGTTGCCACTTGATCATTCTGTAACTTCCAGAAAACAGAACACACTTGAAATTTAATGACTAATTTTTACACTTCATCAATGATCAAAATCAAAACTTCCAACACAGAAATTTATTAGAAACAATTCATGAAAAGTCAAAACTATCAATCAGAACATATAATTTTAGTTTTTTTTCTGAGATTTCCGAAATAATCAAGTAGTTTTTCTTTGATGAATAAGGAAGATATCATTTCAGTTATACGGTTTATTTAAGTAACACTTTTTAAGTAACCCCTCCTCTTTTTCAGGTAGAATCAACAGCAACAATAGAAAATATAGGTTGTGAATTTGATGAATGCGATTTGTCCAACTTGATGATCTTTTCAGAAGCACTCTGTACATTATAGGTCCGAAAAACAAACAGTGGTAAATACCTAATAATGAAAAAACTTCCCTATAGCATAAATATTGATTCTCTAGTAGTATTCAACAAGACTATTTCACCAGAAAATATGTCGAAGAGTAGTATTTGACAAACACGCATTTCCGAAGCTATCTTGAATTTGAGAATTTTATCGCTAAAAATTGACTTGCTATTTTACTGGTTTGCATGTTTTATCGATGTGGAATATTTTTCACAAAAAATGGAATGAGTGGAATAATCATCACAAAATTATATCTCCATAAATGTCTTATAAGCCATCGCAGTGAATCACCCTGTATATTAGGAATTCAATAGTAGAGCAGATATTCCCTACATAATGCTGATTTTTGAAATACCACCGCTGTCTGAGATCTAAGAATATGCCATTACAAACGAAAATACTCCTCAAGTATATTTGCGGTGAACATATTACAAAGCAAACGATACTGCTCATTCAATAACCAATTCATTGAAAGTAGTCACTCCTTTGATTCAGTCTACATAATAAACAATTTCTTATCTTTACTGATACTGTATTCTCCTCGATTCCAGGGATGTACAAATGAAATCTTCAGAGGCACGTCAACAGCAAATGATCTTTGTCCAACATTATTGATAAAGGAAACAAACATCTCATATATGAACTGTTCTGTAGTATTCCTCCAATAATCAACTAAGAGAATCTTAACCATCTAATCTTCTCCATATTACAATTTGGATGAGGATTACATGATACATGAAACTTAAGTATCGAAAAAGTGAAATAATTTTCGTTCATCAAAATGGATCTTCGAGTAAGGATAGTTATTTTGTCTATTAATTTCATTATTTGTACAGTTGTGAGTGAGGAAAAAGTGGATAATAGTGATTCTAAAATGAGGACCAGAAGTTCTAAATACAGTATTGAAGAACTGCTCAGCAAACAGTTTCCTCGTAAAGTTTCTAATGATATTTTCATGGATCCATGTAAAGCTGGTAAGTTGCATGATATTCTGCAAGTTTGCAACAATCGATTTTGTTTTGATAGTTGTATGTGAAGATGAAAAGTATACAAACAACTACATGTTGTAATTGTCGTGTTATCCTAAAATAATGTTTAATTTATTCTTTTTTCGATTATTTAGATAAAATCCATCAATTAGTTATCAGGGGAGGAAAAACAGTCTCGCAGCTTCGCTTTATGTTCGTTACTTACAATCATCATTCAATCCAATATCATATTGTCAAATTCCAATATTTTAGTATTTTGAGTTGTTGACCCTAGTAATCAGTTCACAGTGAAAAAACATAATATTAAATTACCGAATATTAACTAATCATAACAATAACATAATACGAACACCTCAATAATTAATTCTGAAAATACTTTTGGCACAGCGAAAGCTTTTCAAAAAGTATTCATTCACATCGAAAATTCATCCTGTTGGAGAAGATTTGAAGTTTTGTTCCTAATAGTATGTAGTCCGCAGTACGAGTCTCTAACTTGGAATAAATTCAATACAATTGAATCAAGTAATAATTTATCGTGATTGTGAAATGAATAAATTTGTCAATAAATCCATGCTCGTACAGGTCGATTAGAATTTCAGATCGCTCTCTTTATGATGTGAGAAAATGTTCTATAGGAATAATTGAAATAAATGGAAATCACTCAACGAATGTTTTATTCTCAAAGTGTATATCGAGTAAACATCTGAACAGCTTATTTATCTGATATCAACTCAAATATATGTTTCTTCAATAAAGGTTCAAAATGTTTTTCATTATCTAATTGACCATATTCTAACTTCGGCAGAAATTCGTCTCCGCTATTGTGTTTTCGTTCTTGTAACTGCTCAATGTTTCCTAGTTTGGCCAAAAAAACTTTGCTTTCCAAGTACTTTCTTGAGTTATAATAACATCCAGATATGTATAGGTCTTGCAGAATTGGGAGGCACACCGTTGAAACCAGATGTTTCTATTCGGGACATCGGTTTGGTTAGGATTAGGAAACAGAGCAGTCAAACTAGGAACTAGTACTTCTTGCAAAAAATGTAAATATCCAGCTCCATTGACATTTCTTGAGAAGAAAACTGATTCTTTCAATCCAACATGAGCATCATGAGATGATATTTCTTGAGAAGAAAACTGATTCTTTCAATCCATCATGAGCAATCCCTGCCTAAACCTTGACTGTTTCTTGATATTGAGTCTGCCCTTCCTTCATCGAGTATGGGTTGTTGTCTGTCCAATACCGACAATTTCGAAGATTTACCTCGACATTTTAAGTGAACGTTTACTTGTCCTGAAGCAGGACGTGTTTACAAAATTTCTATCTAGTAAAGGGTCTTTCATATTGAGTTTTCAAAAGTGCGCGCCTGTGTTTTATATTTCAAACATCAGACGCCTCATAGCAGAGTCTGAGTCAACTACTTATATGGCATATTATGCGCGAAAATTTACTGTGGAAGGCCTAAATTCAATTGACACAAAAATTGCTACCACAAGTTTATTTCATGCTTTGGGACAATTGGATACTGCAACAGAACACTCTGAATGGTGCGAATTGTGATCCGCACTTTTCCGAAAATAATGCTGGAAGAGCCATAACCGTTAACTGTACCAGATTAAGCGACCATGATCACAACTTCTTTATGGCCAAAACTGGAAAATACTGATACTGAGGACATGTGGTTTAAACAGCTACGTGTAATACCTCCAGAGGAACTCAGCAATCACCACATAAAAAGATTCCAGACCGTGTTATTTCCAGAATCGGTGACGTAGATTTATTTGCCTTCAGGATCTTGTGATTTGACACTGTTAGACTTATTTTTCTGAGTGAAAGCACAGGTCTACATGAATCATTCTTGACACATTTTGAAGCATTGCAAGGAAATTATTTGAGTTATTGGTGAAATACAGCCAGAGGGTGATTTTATATCCATAATTTTTTCCCAAAACTGGAGTCTTCCATTGGGATTATCTTCAGTGAGGATTGTCATTTTGAGCGAATGAATATTCTGCATTTTAAAATTCCCATCACTGAAGATTTCCCTATCTATCTGTCTGGTAGGGATATAAGGATTTTTTTGAAAAGATAAAACCATGCATTCATTTTCAGTGAGGGCCCTCACAATGACAAAGATTATTCGCATCTTTCAACTGTTCATTTTCCCGAAACTGTTTTTAAATCTTCCTCACGGTACTGCGACATAGGATATACAAGTATCAGGATACTTCTCTCTCAGTATCTGTCCTATCCTCGTAGTCAGTCATCATTAAAATTTCAAACTTGTAGGTTTCAGTTAAATAAAACATTTTGTTGAACATTGTTTTACATGAAAAAAGTCAATTCGAAATAATTATTGACTAGTTCGAAATTATTCACAAAACAAAAACTGTATTTGATATACTAAATTTATTTCAAGTTAGAAAGTCGCACTGCTTTTGTTTTATCTAGTGAAAGTAATTATTTTTCAGAAGCTCATGCTCACGGTTTCACGTGGTTAAAACGAAGAGCAGACAAAACCTGCCTTATTGTTTTAAGTCGATTAATCGAAAAATGAATAAACTCAAAAAATGGAGTTATAAAATATTAACATATAGAAAAAATTTAACGGACACAACCCTCTGAGAAATATTAACCGTAGACACGTGTTTCGGGCTTTTGGCCCTCATCAGTATATTGAAAAAGTGCACAGATGAACAACATTTGGTGAAATATCATCTGAAAACTAACGTCAACAAACGGAACAGTTGAGACAAAATGCATTTAGCTTGAGGTAACAAGATAACTTGGCGCATTGGGTAGCGAAAATGCAAAAAATAAAATTAATAAGATTAAAAATGTTTTTTGAATTTATTCAGAACAAATTATGTTGTGTTGTGTAGCTTCTCATCAAAATCATCAACACTCACAAAATGGGCCACTTCCTTCGATATCAATATCTTCTTCAATATCAAATTGGACATAATTTTGGTCATGATTTTGTGAGAAAATTGTCAGCTAAATTGGCAACGAGAATCACAAGTCAGTTAGTCCTGTTAGTCCACTATACACGAACAAATTGCTGTTGGTTTTTTCCATTGCATATGGATGTAAAACGCAATTATTGACCAAAGGGTTTTCACAAATTATTTGAGAGAAAAAAATGCGTTCAGTACGTTATTTGCGGCTTTAAAACCGTTTGTATCAGCCGAGACTGGACAGTGAATTCTACCGAAAGTGCGTATGTAACTGAAGAGAATTCACGGCGCATGAATTCACAAGTAAATTCTCTGGAGAACTCTCGGATGTTGCAAACGGGATTTATATTATCCACTAGTTGAGAGTTATGGCACTAACATTTTTTAAATTTTAAAAAAATAGGCAAAATGCGTATCGTTTACTCCTCAAATATTCGTCCCATTGCACTTGAGATTGCCGTGTGGTGAAGAATCTACATACTTATTAGCAATTCGTATTTGTGAAATTGAAATTTTTTCAGATATATGGTGTTTCCTGAGTCGTTTGCCTTAGCCTGATGGTGAATGCAGCTCATCCAGGCCTTTCAGAAAAGTTGCGTCTTTTGTATCCTAAAGCTTTTAGTTTCGGAGATACGGGGTGATCCGTGAACATTATCCTAAATTTCCGATAGCCATAACTCTGGAATGCAAGGTCCGATTTCGATCAAATTTTATGGATTTGTTCACTTCAGAATGCTTTTTCAAACGGACCATGAAAGGTCAATATTTTCAGGGCAGTACTCAGAATGTTTTGATTTTTCTTTCAAGTCCCAAAATCTATATTTTTCACATCCCTCACAGAAATGTCGTTATTGTTATGAAAAACTACCTAATTTATCTTAAGCAATTCAATTGTCACTTTGCATGGCAGACTCGTCAAGAAAATAGGAACCGGACGAATTCATATTTTATGTCATTTTTTCGAAATGCGGTCCTCTTTTTATTCCTTCGGTAATGATATTTATTGTCCTTTGCCCAGATTCTGAATTATTTTAAAAAGTGTTCAATTCTTTTTCATTTAAAACCCTCAGCGCATACTGAGTGCTCGTAAAAAAGTGATTGAAAGGATGCAATGTCGAGCTCTGAATTCTTTTGAAATTACATATTTAGATACAAACCCTCCCAGAAAATGTAATCCGTAATTGTATTTGCTTCATGACACACATTAGTAGTAAAATTCATTACCTATTCCGAAAAACATGAACCTCTTTATTTCCTTTCATAAAACAACAATGAAAATGTACTATTATCAAAGATGTTCGAAATGCAGTTCTTCCATCTCGACACATTGCCTAGCGCTTCAAATCCGATTATTTATAGCCCTTCTTATCATATCGGGATTTTATTTAACTTCTGCGCAGGCCCTTTCATACTCTGTCGCAAATGTTCCCGTGAAGTATCACTTTTTCACACACACTCAGTGGGAACTGAGGGTTTAAAATGAGAAAGAGTTGAACGGAATTTGAAAAAATTTAAAATCTTGAACGAAGACAATAAATAATATCCCCAAAAAATAAAAACAGGACCGCATTTCAAAAAAATGACAAGTGTGACATGCAAAGTGAATAAATTATGCAGTATTTCATGGCAATAACGAAATTTCTCTAAGGGATGTGAAAAATATAGATTTTGGTGTTCGAAAGAAAAATCATGATATTCTGAGTACTGGCCTGAAAAAATCGATATTTCTGAGCCGTGTGAAAGAGCATTCTGAAGTGTATAAACCTATAAAGGTTGATCGAAATCGGACCTTGAATTCCACAGTTATGGCTATCGCAAATTTAGGCCAATGCTCATGAATCACCCCGAATCTCCGAAACTAATAGCCTTAGGAAACAAAACAAGCAACTTTTCTGAAAAGCCTGGATGACCTGCATTCACCATTAGGCTATGGCTATGGCTCATGAAGCACCCTGTATATACAAAAGGGTTATTTTATCAATTTCGAATTGCGGATGAAATATGTATCTCAGAGAAAAATTATATAAAACGGTAAAGAAAGTATCACCTTCACGCAGCTTCAAAGCTAGTGAAGGTAGAGGTGATAAACTCATTGAAATTCAAATGAGTAGATGAAATATTCTACAAATCATTTTCCTACAACTCTATAACAATGAAAGATTGAATCACAGTTGAGTCACAAATAAGTATTTCTGATTGATTTGAAGAAATTTTTCCAAGGATTACAATGCCTTGAAAATTATAAATTGGCCATTGAAAGATATCAGATTGCTGAACTCGCTCTCAGGAGACTTCAGTGGTATTTCGTAGAAAATGATGGATACCTACATTGAAAATGAATGATTTTATTCAATGAGGCTTTAGCAGCGATTTCGTTTTTGTCTCCTAACTTCTCAACCATAACATATACGACAAGACTGATAGTTCTCTTATTCACGTAATGTTTCAATTTTCAAATAAAACATTCTGTATTTTAATATATTATTAGATGAGGTGTAAAATATTACATTACGATGTTTCAGCTACATGAATTTAAGGATTATCGATATGTGGGGAATATTTCCAATTTATTTTCATATGATAATGGCAAGGTGGCTTCGACTGACCAGCTGCATACCCACTAAGAAGTGCCTGTCCTTGCTAATTCTCATATTTCAGTGTACAATATGCCATATCAGAACAATTTTCAGCCTTTGTAATTTCTTTGGTGATATCATCATGTACGTTGGCCTACCTGAGTCACCTGCACTGAGTTTAACTTGAAATAGGATTATTTATGATTATCACATGGTTATACAATTCTTTATTTAGTTCTTTAGTTCAATTATGGATCTTCATCAAGTATCGGCCATATGAATTCAGTGTCCTGAGGTCGGTTCAACCGTGGGTTTTGACCACGAAAGGTTTTGCTATGAACTAAACAGTGTGACCTGCCAAGCTTTGAAAAAGTTAGCCTCTATTTAATGCAGGGGGATTGGGGGACATTTAGATGCTGGTTCGCCGACTATCACAAATGACGTTCATTCAATTTGGTATGTGGAGAGGAATTTGAAGAATCATTTACTTATATCTCGAAACTCCATAGATAAAGGTTTAGAGTGTGAACATCGAGAGAGATTTTTTCGTCTTCTTTAATGGTCTATTCAAATATAAGGAGTTTTTGAAGAATGAATTTTTTCGTGATTAAAAATCTATCATTGGTGTAGTGAATTTCGAAATTCCCCGAAAAATATTCTTTTTATCTTAGAAAACGAGTGAAATCTAAGAGTAAGAATATTCTCTGATGATACAATTTTCAACTGTGTAACGCGTGACAGTAGGAAGTTATCAATTCAATACAGACGATGCCAAATTCAAGAAAAATTTATCAATATATCAATATCATCGGGGTGTGGATACGGGAAAGTTCTGATAAACCGTATAGTTGTATTCGCATAATTCTTCAAAAAAACGAGTCAAGTAATGATAAATGAATTTCGAGTTTTTCACCCAACCTCTCCATACACAGAGTTAGTCAGACAATAATGAATCGAGTACGTATATCTAAATGTTCAGTAGAAAAGATAAAAACAACCCGCACTGCAGAGCAACGTTATTCCAAGAAAATTTTGTGCCGTTCTGTAAGCCTGTTAAATTGAGAGGATCTTTTCTAGATAGCCGGTGCATCTCCCTAAGTCCATATAATTGATGTCTTTGTTCTTAAGAACGCCGAAAGGGAAAACTAATTGTTAGTGTATCCTCCAGGAACTTTTTCTTTGAAGCCAGATATATATCAATCAACAACGGGTCCCTCAGAATACTCCTATGCTTAATCATACCAATTCAATCGAATTAGCAATATGGGGACGAAAAACAAAAACAGCACGAAGAATGAACTTTCTTTTTTATTGCTCATAAAGAATCATCAAAAATTTCACCACACTGAATTATTTGCTTTTCAGAAAGATTCCGATAGTAAATTAGTACCTCATATTTATTTTTTTCTATTACAACTACGTTCTCACCGAGGTTCTCACTCACCAGATTCAATTTCGTTAACTACAACATAATTATTATAGTAGGAAAGAACAAGTGACTATGATACTATGAAAGCACCTGTTGTACTTGGTTACAATATATTGAATTTTAGTCTAGAATATAGAACACATGATTCAGTTGTTTCTTAAAAAGTTCATACTTCTTCTTATTACTTTGGCTCATTGAGATATTTTGTTTCATTAATTATTATAGAATTCATATTCAACAATCATCAAACGATACTGCTTAATATAAAGGAAAATTTACTTGAAAAGGTACCATTTCCAAAAAAAATTTAAAGTTTTCATCCGATCACTAAATGAGAAATGATCGCAGTGGCTCACATTATCTCCTAAACTAGAACCAGTTTTAAATAACACCACTGAGATGACTCAGAATTACTCACCACTTACGTACTTAATTTGTTTTCAGTTCTGTAGGCATCGTTGTCTGTTCAGTTCCGACAAAGTATGCAATCCAGCATGATTCCGAATTTACCCGTTATCTATTTCTTCATTGTCGTTTTTGTGGCCGATTTTCCTGTAGTTTTCTGCAGGCAGTGCGAAACTCTCAAGTTCAAAAACGAATCGGACGTGTACAGAAAGTGTTGCCTGATGAAAGATTCCGAGAAAGATTTCGTCAGGGAAGATGAAAATCAAAAGGTGATTTCACTGGATGGTCACTTATTTTTATGTACCAAAATAATCATGACTGAGGAGGAAATGAAGAAGATGAAGAAGAAATATATTCCTACATTCGATACTCATAATTTCATAAATACACAACCTCGTTGTCCAGAAGGTCAATCTTATAACTTCCAAGGAGAGTGCGAGGAAAATTCTAGCCTATTTTGAACAGTGTTTGGAAACAATTGTGTCGAATAAGAATATCATATTCAGAATCATTCTAGTATTCAAAAGCGAAAATATTGTGAGTGTCATTTTGTATTTTGAATGAAGGGTGAGAATCTCAAATATTTGTAATGTTTGGCTGAAAAATATTAGAATAATAATAAAGAGAAACCTATATTACTTTTTATCACCTTTTGGAGGAAATTTATCGAGATTTGTGTTTAGAATAACCAAGATTAAAATATCGTTAGTGTCATTACCTTGATAGAATGCAAGATACAATTGCATGAACCTATCGTGAGAGTCTGTTTACAAACATGGAGCAATAAATTAATTGACCTCGCTTAAATCTATTGGACCGTGAATCTGCAGCTTAATTGAAGGAGTCTTGAATTTCCATAACATACATTTTCATATCAATTCTACAACTCAACATGGTTTTTCGTTATAATTTTTTCGCAATCATTATTCGGTTTGAATCATCGATGGCTTATTTTCGAATTAATTTCAATAAAGAATAAATGAAGTGGATTTTCTTTATCTTTTGCGGTTACTTTTGCTTGCATACTATCATGTTAAGTGACCTTGATCCTCAGTTATCTTGAGGCACTCTCGACAAATCTTGCTTTGATAAAGCTTTCGATAGGGCAGTTGTGTTCTATTGAAGACTCCATAATCCGAGACTATTTGTCTATGGTGTCAGATTGAGGTGAGTAATGTTAGTGGCCTTGTTTTTGGTTATTATTTCTAATAAAGAATTAACTTGTCGAAACAATCCTCACAAAAAGAATATCAGATCGATTTAAAAGTTCAACATTTTGTGATTTGGAGTTCTTTAGTTATAATTTTCAATAAAAATTCAACGAATTTGTTGGACGTCGCCTTTGAAAGGAGTTTATACCATTGGACTCCCTCATGTGTGTGGAGTTGGCCCAGCACTTTTCGATTTAAAAGAAACATTGTGCTGAATTGTGCAAGGCTTTTGCTACTTTGTGCCGTTGAAATTTTTTTTTCCAATTCTATGCGGTTCTTGAAATATTGCACAAAATGTACAGGGTATCCCAAATTGTTTTTTGTACTTCTAGACTAGATAGGTAAAAACGTTGAAACGAGTCCTGGACTCGATTTTCATGAAAAGTCCATTAATGAAAACCTTTTCACGATATTTTCATTGGTTTTGAAGATATAACCAAATTTTGATATTTCACCGATTTCGAAAATGTGCCATAACTTTTTCATTTTCGAAAATATCTTAAAACGAATTAAACTTTCTATAGGCACTTTTTCACAAGGAACCAGACACTGCATTCGATTTTTTTTTATCTTTTTCAGTAAGTTGTAAGAGTGAAAAAAAAACAACTTCGTTATTCCAGATACGAATGCATTCTTTTGCTCTAGATTATTTACGAAAAGAAGCATTGCCATAGATATAGTCAATCTTTCATTTATCAATATTTTGATGTTTGCTGACTACGTGGAAATAATTAAATTGATTTTCAAGAATGTATGAACATTTTGGAAAATATGATATGTTAGTTTGCTTTATTGAGTGTGGCCAAAATGCAGAATCGGCATTAGAACTCTATTTCAATCGCCACCCTGTAAAAAGACAACCGAATCCGCAGATTTTTCGAAGAATAATGGAAAACTTAAAAAATTTTGGAGCTTCGGAAAGCCTCGACCTAATAAATATTTCAAAGAGAAACGAGAAGAATCAGAGGTGAACGTGTTAAGGGAGGTTGTGCAAAATTCTTCCGTATCCATAATCCAAATTTTAGAGGACACAAACATATGCCGAAGAAGAATCCAAAGAATTTTGAAAAACAATAAATTCAGGCCCTACAAAATACGGATGGTACAACGCTTATATCCTGGAGATTCACAGCGGAGGATGCAGTTTTGCGAATGGTTATCTCAGAAATGTGATCAGGATAATGCGTTTCCTCGAAAAGTTATTTGGACAGACGAAGTGAGGATTAATAGTGATGGTATATTCAATAGACATTATGAACACTATTGGTAGACCAAAATGAAAATATTCTGGGACCAAAAATATATGGAGAAAATTTGGATACGCAGGCTTATTTGAATATCATAGAGAATATTGTTGAGGATTATATTGACAATATTCCTCCAATTGAATCGAGGTTGCTTTTTAATCAGCAGGATGGTGCACCTGCCCAGAATTCGCAACGAACTAAAATACTTTATTCGGGAATCATCAGTGGATAGAAACGCTTGGTCTCATTGCCTTGCCGGCAAGATCACAAGATCTCAATCCTTTGGATTTTTTTGTATGGAGATATATTAAGAATAAAATTTCAAGGCTCCATTCGTAAATAGGACTGATTTGGAGCAGAGAGTCAGGAACTCCATTGGAGACATTTCTCGCGTTGTTCTGTTCAATACGGTGAATTCTGTTAGAAAATGGTGTCGAATTTGTTTAGAGTAAAAAGGTCCTCAATTCGAGAACTCTTTATGAGTTATATTATTAAAATTAATTATAAAAATTTCGCTCGATATTAATTCGAATTAACTGTAATATTTTGTGGTTTATGATTTCTTAGAATTCTATAGACTAATGTATTGAAGTATTCGATGTCTGCATCATTCATAGAATAATGTATGAGATACTCAACAGTTAATGATTATTTCACTTTCATGCTGATTTTTCTTAGAAGAAGTAAGTAATATATCGACATATATATATATAGATATATACATATATTTTTGGAAAGCTATTTTTTTTAATACTATAAAAACAAAAAAAGAATGCATTCGTATTTGAAATAACGAAGTTGCTTTTTCAACCCTCAGTACAAAAGATAAAAAAATTGAATACATTGTCTAATTCCTTGTGAAAAAGTGCCTATAGAAAGTTCAATTCGTTTTCAGATATTTTAGAAAATGAAAAAGTTATGGCACATTTTCGAAATCGATGAAATATCAAAATTTGGTTATATCTTGAAAACAAATGAAGATATTGTGAAACGGTTTTCACTAATGGACTTTTCACGAAAATCGAGCCCAGGACTTGTTTCTAGTCTAGTAGTACCAGAAACAGCCAAAATCAAGCAATTTGGGATACCCTGTATAGGAATGGGCCAGAACAGCACTTCCAAAAAAATTATACCTACTCTTATGTCTGAAATAGATTGCGCTATAACATGTACTGAGTTGTGAGGTTCGAATTTTCACGAAATTCACGAAATATCCCCTTATTTCCCAGAAAATCTGAAATGAAGAAAAAAGTGAACCCAGGACTTTTGTTTTTCGTTCCTAAAAATGAGTGAAATAATTTGTGCTACATTCGGGCTGACTTGTGACATGAATATTTCCTCGAAAATTCGTCGAATTTTCCGGGAAATCGTGAAACTGAAAATACAGCTAGCCCAGCACGTTTTTTCTTAACGGAAATATATGAAAAAATCTGTGCTACACATATACTAACTCGTGCCGTTGAAATTTTTACGAAGATTTTTCTAGCTCCATGAAAGATAAATATTTTTTTGAGCTTAATAAACTCCAGCTTGGGTAGCCGATTATTATTATTGTTTCTGAATAAACTTTTCTGTATCAAGAAAGTCAGACAATAGTTGAGCAGATGAAGTTATAATTTCATTTTCATCGGAGAATTAGCTTACAGTCATCAGCTATCCATACTTTCCCTTATGTTTTTGTTATACATTTCAAATAATTTATAACTTAACGAATCGTATATTGTACCTTCAGAGTTGCAATCATCAACGGTGCTGTTACCATGTGCACTGATTTTCAAACAATTTACTGATTTTTTCTAATATCCACCATTTGAAGAAGGAGTTGGAAGCTTTTTCTGGAAATCTCAACAGCACAGGTCAGCACAACTATATACAAAGAAAATTACTTTTTTCCATAACCTTTATTTTTCGTGAATCTAAAAAAATCTTCGTGAAAATTTCAATGAAACAAGTAAGTAATAGGTGTAGCAAAATTTTTGAATGAGTTTTTTTTAAGAAAAAAATTGCTGGGTTTGCTTTCTTTTCATATTCGCGATTGAACGATAAGTAAAAGTTGTGAATATCACAATATTATAGCACTTCACGAACTTCTTTTTTTCCATTCGGTGAAGAAAAGTATTTCTAGCTTTCCGAAATGACGAACTGATCGAATTGATTTATAATGAAAACTCCATGTAAATTGGAGGTTTCTGACGCTTTTTGGACTGACACCTGAAATGCTGTCAGTCAGAAAACTTATTAACTATAAAACCAGTTTAGGAATTTTAATCATCAGTGAAATAATATTCAGCACAAAGATATATCCTCGCTGACAAACCGAAAAATACGTGTCTACGGTTTAGAATTGTCTGAGGGGGCTACTTCTAACAAATTCATTTCACTTGTTTTCAAGAGTCTCCAGTATACCCCTCAATGAATGTAGATGTGTCAATTCTTCGCTTCTAGCGAAGTTTCTATCTGATGAAGAAATATTGCAGCTAAGCATGGATTGAAACAGATAATATTGAAATTGCTAGCCTATGTGTGTAAAAAGTAGTACTTCTGAACTTCAACAATAAAACTGTGGATTCGGAATTATCCTTATTCTGTAGTAGAATTTTGTGGAAACAGTACTTCAAGAATTCCTACACAAAAATATTCAACTATGCGTACATGAATGAAAGACATGAATGTTTATAAAACAGATACTTGAATCTATTTTATTTATTCAGCTAAGAGTCAAATGACCTTATTTTACAGAAATGAAAAATAAATATAGCTTAGATCAGGAGAGCTGAAGCAGCAATTATGAAAATGTGAACCACAGATTATACACTAGCCAGATTTGAATACAATCAAAAGTTAACCTTTGGTTGGGGAAATTTTGCAGGTTGGGCGTTTTACAATCACACAAAAAGTGACCCCTGAAGTGAAATAACAGAAATTTTCTGTTTCATGAATTTTATTCAAAATATATATCATTATCGCCATTTGAAGTATATTTCAGTCAACGATATAATAATAATAAGAGAGATTAGTATTAACAAAGCTTGTTTTATTAGATTTATATATACCCATATATAAATGAAGAATAACCTCGACTACCTGAAGTAATACGTCATACACCGAACAATTTCGAAGTCTACGAATATTATGATTTTTTCGAAGGATTCAAACTATCGAAAAGTGACAAGCATGATTTTTCAGTATTTCAGATGAAATAGAGCATTTGATCACTCATTCAACAGGAAGGTATTATCAATAAGTTTCTTGCTATACAGAGTGTTTCCTAATTGAATGTCAATATTTATGGGGATGATTTTTGGGCACATTTCAAGAAAAAAACCTTATATAAACATATGTCTTAAACGTTTTACCTTTTGAGATACAGGGTGGTGAAGTTTTCAAAAATAAATAAGACGCGAAGAACTGAATTTGAAGACTGATGAACTGTTACACAAAATAATGACAACCGCCTTGACAACAGAAATATCAAATTTTGGTCACAGCTTATTACGATAAGTAGTAATTCTTTCATACTTACATACATAATGTAATTTATTTCAATGCAGAGAAACGTCTTTTATTTTAATGAGCGAAAACCGTGCATCGGGTTGAAAAAAATCAAGTGATCAACTTTGGTGAGAGATGATTGGGAATTTAAAAAAAAAATTTATTTCAGGAAAAACCTGTGGCGTACCATCAATGTCTGCCAAAATAAGTAGGTCAAATTACGTACGAACGCCACTGGTGTAAATTAAAAAAAAAGTGATACATTAAAAAATGCCTCTTGATTCATAGTATATGAATGACAAGTTCCATTGAAATATTCGAAGTGGTGTTGTAGATATTAATAATAAATGATTTATTTTTGAAAACATTACCACCCTGTATCTCAAACGATAAGACCTTTAGGACATATGTTCATAAAAAGTTTTTTATCTTAAAATGGGCCCAAAAATCACCCCTATAAATACTGACATTCTATTAAGAAACACTCTGTATATGTACATAAATATTAGGCCAATGACAAAATTCAAACTGATTAGTAACGGAAAATTTTATTTTATTATTTTGAATTTCTGTAACCTTCCGATTCAACTTTGTTCCGTTAATATTCAATAATTCAGATAAATGTCACATCTTCCACAGAGGATGAGTTCGGCTTGAAGTCCTACAGATCAAACGGAGAGAGCACGGAGAACGTGACGTCATTTTTAGATCTCGTTCCCGGTCATTTTCAAACCCGAACCTGTGCTCAGAGACCGAAGTCGAATTGTACTCGATTGAAGTATATATATGAGGTGCTCAGAGTCAAAAAGTCGCTAAGCCGAACTCAACCAGAGAAACTAATCAAATAACCTACTTTTAGGTGAAACCCCTCATTTATTTCTATTACGCCAACATTAGAAAATATATTTGGAACTGAAGGTTACAGAACCTTTATAATAAAATTATTGTAAAACCCAAGGTATAAGCCTAACCTTAACCATTGATGGTAAAACCAGACCATAGTAGATAGTAATCCAATATGGTAAAAGCATTTTCAAGTCTTATTTTAAGTAAAAGTAGAATTTTTTCAGGTGAATTCTTAGGGGACATAGCACTCTCAGATGAAGACTACAAAAAATTCATGAAAGATCCAAATTTTCAGAAAGAATTAGAAAAATACAAACAAGAAGTTTTGGAAGGACTTCAAATCGAGGAAGAAGGACTGACGGATCTTCTGAGGAAAAAGACTAAACATCCTTCGACCTACGAAGATTCAGTGAGCCTTAATGATCCACTTGAAGTTAATCAGGAATTTGGAAGTAAAAACAATGGAAAAAATGGACAAATGCTCAAATCCGGATACAACCACCCTTCCTTTTCGTCAAAAGCCAGAACCGATACTAGACATGATGTCGCCGTATCAAAAAACATCTCCATCGACGAAGATATTTCAGAAACCAAAACATTTAAAGGAAAGTCGCAGGAAAATTTTCAGAAGCGAGTGAAGAGACATCACCGAAAGAGAAGAAACATGTGAGTTTTATGAAAACATTTTTGCTGGTATTCAATGAAAGAGCTCTTACATTCTAGGCATTTTGAAAAATCATTTCATAATTCTTCTTAAAAATTTTATTATTTCAGAAGAATTTAGATCCGAATTAATTCGTAAATATGATTTTTGTTGCGGTTAATCATGTCGGAACTGTGTTAGCGCCGGGTTGGATATCTATAGGGTTATTCATCGAGAAATGCGCTTATACAATCAGGGTTCGAGTATATAAGGAAAACCGAGGTGCTTCTGAATAACCCATATTTTATAGATCTATGATTCTTTATTACCAAAATACATGCGAGGTGATTTATTGATTTTACTAATTTTTTTTTCAATTAATGGTAAATTATGCACCACTTCACGGATTTTTGTAATATTCGATTCGTACGTTATTTATGCAGAATGCAGTCGATTAACATAATGAAAAAAGTCGTATTCCAGGTCCAGCCTAAAAAAAGTCCAAACAGCACTCTTCATTTCGATATATTGTAATTTCATTTACAAATTTGGAGGGACAGAAAAAAATAATAAGACTAAATGTATCTATTCTTTTCGTATTCAACTTTTTCACTAGTTAGATTAAGTCAAATGTAGATGTTTCGAAAATTTGGTAGCACAAAATTTTAAAAAAATAATTGTCTTCCTCAAATACTTCTTTTCCATCTTGAACCTTCAACTATTTTGATGTTGATTTTGATTAAGGACATGTCTTCATATGGGACATATACACTCATCGGAAAATTACTCGGCCCCCGTGAATTTTGTCAAAGTTCGTTGTCCAAGAACTCTCGTAATTCTTCATAGATTTCAATTGTTTTTACGCCAAAATGTTGATGAATTCTTTGGTTTTAGAACAAACTCAAGAAAAGTTTTCCAAAAATAGTGATAGCTCCTTTACCCAAGGTGGAAAATACAGGTATTGGTAGTGCAATTTCTTAACAGCCTGTGAAACAGTTCGGGAAAGTTGTAGACTTTATGCTCAGTTCATCTTTTTCGCCATCTTTCAGCATTCATTTCTCATCGACATCTTTATTTCTTTTTAATATACATATGTATATTCAAATAAAAGCCTGGAATTCTATAAACATGCCAAGGTTCTTTTATGGTATGGGCCAATATATCAAGAGCGGCACGTATAGAATTATTATTTATTGGAAACGGAGCTCTAAATGCTTAACGTTACATACAAGACGTTCTTCAAGAAGCTGTTATTCCCTATGCTCCGTTTGTTGGAGCAAATATTGATGAGATTGATTCCCAACGATAAGAATGGACTTCATGTAGCTCGGATCTGAATCCGATTGAACATCTCTGAAATTCAAAGAATTTCATCGTCCTATACTATCCGAAAGAATTGCCGAAATGCGTTTTGCGTTGCAATCTGAATACGACACATTTCCTCGAGATCACATTAGTCGTTTTATCAAGTCGATGTCTTGGCGATTGAGTGCAGTTATTTTCGCTAGAGGTGGGCATAAAATATTGAAAATGTCAATTATGATTTTTTTGTTTCTAACTACTGTTAAATATTGAAGCATCCATTCTTTTATTTGAATACGCGTTTTTCCAAAGAAAATCAAGATATCAAGGTGAAATAAAAACTGAAAGATGGCAAAATGAATGGACTTTGTAATTAACTGAGCGTAAACTCTACAAGATTCCCGAAATGTTTCACAGCGTGTTGGACTGAAAATACGGGTTTTTTTCACCCTGTTTAAATGAGCTATCATTATTTCTGAAAGACTTTTGTTTCAATACCAAAGAATTGGGCGTAGAAATAATTGAAATCAATGAAACATTACGAAAGTCCTTGGTAAGCAAATCTTTTTTTTTTCCGGTGAGTGTCTATTATTACCAATGATTAACTTTCAAACGCTTGTATGCATAAATTGATTATCACATTCGACCACAAATATGAAATTATGAAAAACTGTTCGGCCAGAAAGGAGCATAACTTTATGTTGAACAAAAATATCGTCGCTGCAATACCTAAAAGTACAACAAAGGCATAATCATTTTTGAATATTCTGATGTATTCTCGATGATGAAAATAAAATGAAGCATTGAATAATTACTGTTCGATTCAGTAAATAATATACTTTGTGTTTGATATGGTGTAATTTTAATCCTGAATTTTAATATTTGCTAAATGGATCAATACGAATGCACTGCTCCTTTTATTATTGTAACCAGTCCGGCCCTTGCGGTCGGACCTTTCGAGAACCAGAGCGGTCGAGAGCTTCCAGAATAACCGCGAAGGTACCTGAATGTTTCCGGCGCCTATATAAGCCCAGCGGAGGAGCAGGTAGGCAAGTACAAGTACAGTTATAGTTCAAAGTGCAAGCGACTAGTGGAAATAAATACGAGTGGAAATAAATAGTTGTGTCATAGTTAGTTTGTGAGTTGTAAGTGTATTAAGTGTAAATAAATAATTTAAATCAGTTGGACGTTTTAATTAAGCGAAGAAAACGTTACATTGGTGTCAAGTGTGAGGTTCAACATCGCTCAAATTAAATAAATAATTTTGGATATTTGGAGTTCATGCCAGTGACCACAAGATTACAGAACGCAATGGAGACTCAAGCGGTAATGGACTTTTTGAGTAAGATGAACGAAAGAATGGAAGAAAATTCTCGAAAATTGAATGAGAAAATGGACGAGAACTCTTGTAAGTTGAATGAGAAAATGGACGAGAACTCATGTAAGTTGAATGAACAAATGGAAGAAAATTCCAGAAAATTAAATGAGAAAATTGATGAGAAATTGAATGAGAAAATGGACCAGATTAGGGAAAATTGTAACGATGCGGTGAGTCAACTTACAGATAAATTGGATGAGAAACTGAAAACCATAAATGAAAAATTCGATAAAGTGGACGAGAGATTCGATATAGTCAGTGGAAAATTTGACGAGGTTGATGAAAAGTTTGACAAGGTAAACGGAAAGTTTGAAGAAATGGCAAGAATAATTGAACATCATGCCAAATTGATAGATTCCTTGAAAATAATGTCAAATAGAACAAATATTCTGGCTTCATCACCGTACAGCACAGCGAAAGCGGAAAATGATGGCGAAGGTAGTAGAATGAAAATAAAGCCTCCAACTTTTGATGGAAAAATACCCTGGTCGACATATCGAAAACAGTTTGAAGCTGCTGCCCTGGCGAACAATTGGAACGACAACGAAAAAGCTACGGCATTAATAATAGCTCTACGAGGAGAGGCACTCAACATTCTGCAAACGATTCCGGAGAGTCAACAAGCCTGTTACGAAGTTCTTACATCGAAACTTCAGATGAGATATGGTGATGCTCATCTACAACAAGTATACCATGCACAAATAAAGAACCGAGTGCAGAAAACAGGGGAAAATCTCCAGGAGTTTGAAGCTGACGTGGCGAGATTAGTCAGGCTGGCTTATCCATCTGCTCCAGATAGCTTCCTGGAACAGCTATCAATCCAGACATTCGTGGATGGGGAAAAGGATAGTGAAATACAACAAGCCCTGAGACTAGCACGCCCTAGAACCATAGATGATGCCTTAGCCCAGGCTTTGGAAATTGAGGCAGCGAAGCAAGCGTCGCATAGAGGACACCTTCGTGTAAGACAAGAGCAAGAAACAGATCGATTTGTTGAGGAGATTGTCAGAGAAAAAGTCCGCAGAATATTGCTTGCTAGGAAAAAGGATGCTGTGTGCTGGAACTGCAACAAAAGGAGGCATTTCAAGCAAAATCGTCCAGAATTTGAAAGGGCTACAGCTGGGAAAATAAAAGGAGTCGCTGTGGTAGACAATGGCTCGACCAAAACCATTGAGTGTCCCCAGAATTCCAGCCATTGTTCGCGTCTGGAAGGGAAGATCGATTTAAGGCGGACCACCGTAATCGAAGACGACTGGCTACCTGAGGAAATTCAAAGAGCACAAGAGGAAGATAACGACTTGAAAGTAATCCTGAGGTGGAAGAAGAGCGGTAGACGACCTACTTGGGAAGAAGTATCCAGACTGAGCCAGAATATAAAGTCATATTGGGCACAATGGGAAACGCTGAAGATTGATGGAGGTCTTCTGAAACGTTGTTGGGAAAATGAAGATGGAACTGAGCAGAGACTTCAGTTGATTGTGCCGAAGAGCCGTGTGACAGACATTCTGACCAGACTACATAACGGAACTTCAGGTGGACATTTCGGGATAACCAAGACATTGGAAAAAGTCAGGCAGCAATTTTATTGGCCAAATTGTAAGAGGGACGTTAAAGATTGGTGTAGAAGATGCAAGGTTTGCGCTTGCAACGGACCTTATGGTAGAGGAAAAGCACCAATGAAGCAATATAACGTCGGATCTCCCATGGAACGAGTAGCTATCGACATCGCTGGCCCCTTTCCCGAAACAGACCATGGAAACAAGTACATTCTGGTAGCGATGGACTATTTCACGAAATGGGTGGAAGCCTACGGTATTCCTAATCAAGAGGCAAGTACGGTAGCTGATAAATTGGTCAGAGAATTCTTCTGCAGATTTGGAATACCTCTGGAGCTGCATTGTGATCACGGCCGAAATTTTGAATCGAAGTTATTCCAAGAAGTATGCAGCAAATTGGGGATTCACAAAACAAGGACTACACCTCTTCATCCACAATCAGACGGCATGGTCGAACGAATGAATCGGACCATGGGAAAACATCTAGCCAAAGTAGTTTCTGATCACCAGCGGCATTGGGATGAATATTTACATCTATTCACCATGTCATATAGATCTTCGGTTCAAGAATCTACCAAGGAAACTCCATCCAGTATAATGTTCGGCCGAGAAATAAGGCTGCCTTGCGACTTAGAGTTTGGATGTAAGCCTGCAGAAGAAGTAGCTGGGGAGGACTACGTTAGTAAATTAAGGAACAAGCTGGATTACATTCATGACAAGGTACGCAATCAAATGCAGCAAGCAAGTGACCGAATGAAAATGCGCTACGACATAAAGGCTATTGAAGATGGATTCACCACTGGAGATCTGGTGTGGCTACATAATCCACAAAGGAGGAAAGGTTTTTCACCAAAGCTGCAGAGACAGTGGAAGGGACCGTATGAAATAATCAAGAGGATAAATGATGTAGTTTACCGGATAAGGAAGCTCCCCAGAGGAAAACCAAAGGTTGTCCATTTCAACCGATTAGCCCCGTACGCGCAGGACAAAGAAGAAGTACGTCTTGTGGAAGCCCCGATGCAAGGTAGCAGCGATTACCAGAAGTTTATGGATTGTTATGGTGAGACACGCGTTGCACGGTTCGGCGTTACACAGGAAGTACATCAAGATCTCTTTACCGTGTCTGACGAATACTCTCTCGCTCATTGCGTAGCGGAGGACCTTCGTATGAGCAAAGGAATAGCAAGAGTATTCAGAAATAAATTTGGACGTCAGGAACAACTATTGCGACAGCAGCCAAGAATCGGAAAAGTTTTGAAATTGAAGGCTGAAGGTCGGTTCATTTATTACCTAGTCACAAAGCAACATTCCTATCCGAAGCCAACCTATCAGAATCTATGGATGGCACTGCATAGCTTGAAAGAAGACCTTCAACGCTTTGGGGTTAGGAAATTAGCTGTTCCCAAGCTCGGTTGTGGATTGGACCAGCTAAATTGGCGAGTTGTGCGAAGCATGCTAGAGGTGGTATTTAAGGGGACTGATATACGGATCCTGGTGTGCAGTTTCAACCCAAAGCAGGCCAGGGCGCCTGGAAAAACTGTGGAGTGCTACTTCCATCAGAATGGCTACTGTAGGAATGGTGATGAGTGCCACGGTCCTCGGAGGAATTCACTAAATCTGTTCTGGGACAGAACAGGCTTAAGGAGGGGACAGTGTAACCAGTCCGGCCCTTGCGGTCGGACCTTTCGAGAAGCAGAGCGGTCGAGAGCTTCCAGAATAACCGCGAAGGTACCTGAATGTTTCCGGCGCCTATATAAGCCCAGCGGAGGAGCAGGTAGGCAAGTACAAGGTGGGGCAAATCAAACAGTGCAGTTTTGAAAGGTTGGTACTTCCGGTGTGGTGGGGATAATCCTATCACGATAGTTTCATGGTTTGGTCTGGTGAACAACGGGGCTTCGCAGTCCGTACGTTTTTTGAAAATGGTCGATCATTCATCGCAACTCAGCGAGATTTCCGGGTCCACTTTATCCTTTCGCGTCATGATACCGTCCCTCACCGTAATGTAATCGCGAATTGGGTGAGTACATTTGAAGCAACTGGTTCTACACTAAAACCTAGGGGTTCAGGAAGACCTAAAACGGCAAGAACACCGGAAAATTTGACGAGAGTGAGAGAAGCTATTGAGCGATCGCCTACTCGTTCTGCCCGGAAACATTCAATTGCATTGGGCATTTCCAACCGCTCAGTAAGGAGGATTTTGCATGAAGACTTATTCTTCCACCCCTATAAAAATTTTGATGACGAAATTGCGTCAGATGTTCCCTATGCACCTCGTCTCTCTGAGGGGCGATCTGAGTTGGCCCGCACGCTCACCGGATTTGAGCATTTGCGAGTTTTTCTTGTGGGGCTACCTTAAGGAAATGGTTTTCAAACATCGGCCTCACACTTTAGAAGAGCTAAAAGAAAGAATTAGGGAGGAAATTGGTGCTATACCGACCGAAATGTGTCGTAATGCGGCAGAAAACTTCTGAAATCGTCTCCATCAATGCATCGCTGCTGAAGGCCATCATCTTTCTGATTTAATTTTTAGAACATGATAAAATAAATGGCATGATGTAACGAAAAATTTAAATAAATTTAATTCCTGTAAGTTGCATACTTTTTTTTTAATAGCCTTTCAAAACTGCACTGTTTGATTTGCCCCACCCTGTACAAGTACAGTTATAGTTCAAAGTGCAAGCGACTAGTGGAAATAAATAGTTGTGTCATAGTTTGTTTGTGAGTTGTAAGTGTATTAAGTGTAAATAAATAATTTAAATCAGTTGGACGTTTTAATTAAGCGAAGAAAACGTTACATTATTATTTTCAGCGAGAATCCTTCAAAAGAATCAGGAAAAGATCATACACTAGCTAAAAAATTATCAGAAATGTATACAAAAATTCTAATTTTCTGATTTTCTGTTTTGTTCATCCTTCAAAATATAAATCCCTTCCAACTTTATTTTCTTATTAAATATAAGTATACTTTCTAGGGAATGACTTTTACACAAATTTTTTTTAACTCAATTTCTCAACAAGGTTGAAATATTGAGATTAGGAGAATAAGACATTGTTTGCATGGAATAACTCTGAGGGAGTACCATTTGGGAAAGACAATCTGATTGTTTTTCAATTCACTATAAGTTTTAACAAGTTAAAAAGTGGAAAATTTCCGCCAATAGGCGGATAATCGAAACACATATCGTTCTACTCTTCTGAGCTTTCCAGATTCCTCAATGAAATTTTAAAATATTGATATACCTACAGGGTGTTGTGCCGACTCGAAATATAGTCATTGATTTTTTAAGGTCCAACATGGAATAAAATTTTCTTTATTATTTATGTGGACTCCACTGTTGACAGAGAAAATGAGGATAAAATCTTAGAAAAATATGTAAAGTTGTTCATAATGATTTCTTGAATGAATAAGGGGGATGAATATATCTTATATATCTCTTTCTATCTATCTAGGCAAAAAGGACGATAGATCTATGGGTTATTAAGAACCATCTCGGTGATATATTCCTGTCGTAAGGAACACAAATAATATGCAAAATATTTCTCGTATATGAAAATTCTATGTATACATGCTTGCAGATGAAAATATTTTCTATACTTACTATACTGCAAAAAAACTCGAATAACTTTCAGATGAGGTAGGTAACTCGAATAACTAGGACCACCCTGTATTAATAGTTTCAAATGTATCAGTTGTATCTAAAAATTTCGTACTTGAACACAACTCATTACATAATTTCAATAAAAAAAAATATCAAGAAAGAATTTATATTTTTGGCCAAGAATGACCTACTACTTTTTCCAGAAAGTATGATGGTGCCAAACAGCAGAAATTAGAGTCTTCACTACCTATTCACGATTTCGTCATAAATTTCGATATGAAAAGAAAAAAACAATACTCCCCTGTTCTGAAGAAAATGGAGCAGGACAGTTCGTTCCGACGTAGAGTGACCAGGGCAGCTACCGCAAGAAAGGAGAGAGTTTGGGACTACGGAGTGATTCCATACGAAATAGACGGGAATTTCAGCGGTGCACACAAGGCATTGTTCAAGCAGGCCATGAGACACTGGGAAAACTTTACTTGTGTTAAGTTTGTCGAGAGGAACAAAGACGACCATCCGAACTACATAGTTTTCACACAAAGACCTTGCGGGTAAATTGGCTATAGGAAGTAATATTGGGGTGTTCAGGGAATTTCTGATTTGCATTTATGTCTTGACCCCATCATAAAATCATAATATTAGTGTAATTATCGAAATTTGATTTAAATTCAGCAACTGTTTCGACGCCACTTTTTAATTCAAACCTAAGTTTTGGTTCATCTCACATAAAATAGATACATAGCTCGTAAAATTGAATCACTTTTATTCTATTGTACAGGGTGGGGCAAATCAAACAGTGCAGTTTTGAAAGGCTATTAAAAAAAAAGTATGCAACTTACAGGAATTAAATTTATTTAAATTTTTCGCTACATCATGCCATTTATTTTATCATGTTCTAAAAATTAAATCAGAAAGATGATGGCCTTCAGCAGCGATGCATTGATGGAGACGATTTCAGAAGTTTCCTGCCGCATTACGACACATTTCGGTCGGTATAGCACCAATTTCCTCCCTAATTCTTTCTTTTAGCTCTTCTAAAGTGTGAGGCCGATGTTTGAAAATCATTTCCTTAAGGTAGCCCCACAAGAAAAACTCGCAAATGCTCAAATCCGGTGAGCGTGCGGGCCAACTCAGATCGCCCCTCAGAGAGACGAGGTGCATAGGGAACATCTGACGCAATTTCGTCATCAAAATTTTTGTAGGGGTGGAAGAATAAGTCTTCATGCAAAATCCTCCTTACTGAGCAGTTGGAAATGCCCAATGCAATTGAATGTTTCCGGGCAGAACGAGTAGGCGATCGCTCAATAGCTTCTCTCACTCTCGTCAAATTTTCCGGTGTTCTTGCCGTTTTAGGTCTTCCTGAACCCCTAGGTTTTAGTGTAGAACCAGTTGCTTCAAATGTACTCACCCAATTCGCGATTACATTACGGTGAGGGACGGTATCATGACGCGAAAGGATAAAGTGGACCCGGAAATCTCGCTGAGTTGCGATGAACGATCGACCATTTTCAAAAAACGTACGGACTGCGAAGCCCCGTTGTTCACCAGACCAAACCATGGTAATGACTAATAATGGCATGGCCTGCGCGACAACATGAAACTATCGTGATAGGATTATCCCCACCACACCGGAAGTACCAACCTTTCAAAACTGCACTGTTTGATTTGCCCCACCTTGTACAATGATATTGTAGCGGTGTACAATAATAACAGAATATAATTTTCCTCATATCGATCAACCTTCTCAATGAGTAGAGTATCGAATTAACTTCGTGCTATCCTTATACTTCGTGGATGGGTTGAAAAATAATCTCCAAATTTAAAAGCTTCGATTTTGTGAATTAGAGAGTATCTTTCAGGTGTTGTTCCTTCGTAGGAAAGAGAGGCAACGGAGGCCAAGCTATAAGTATAGGAAAGAATTGTGATAAATTTGGTATTGTTGTTCACGAGTTGGGGCATGTTGTTGGTTTCTGGCACGAGCATACGAGACCTGACAGAGACAGCCATGTGATCATTATCAGGGATAATATTGTGAATGGTTCGTAACCTTTTTTTTATTTCGAAAAATTCAGAATTTTGTATATCTGACCAATCGATACAATCTTTAGACAAGAATTCTAAAGGTCACAACTTTCTGAACTTGAGATAGCTCATACTGAAGATTTCATTGAATAATTCCACTCTATTGTTTTTTGTTAAAATTTTCACACCATACTATCAAATAACATCCTTGGGATGTACAATACACGTGGTTCGCTATCATAGTAGCATCTGTAGGTGAGTGACCAAGTGGCTAAAAAGCTGGTTTCAGCTTTCTTTAAATATTGAATTGATGTGGCCGATGGAAATCTATAATTGAACTCAAAGTTTACACGATTTTCACGAAATGAGTTTTTAAACAACGACACCTGGTCACCCACCTGAAGATGCCATTGTGATAGCGAAACACGTGTCGTGGTTTGGAAACTAATGTTGTGAACATTCTATCATCCTTAAGTTCAATTAAAAGTTATCGGCTACATCAATTCAATATTCAAAGAACAAAATATATTAATCGAACATTTATTTTCCGTTGGATGAATGCTATCTACAATGCCTTATTCAGTTTCTAAGTAATCGTGTAGGATGAAACTAGTCCAAGAGTTCTGGTGATAGTTGTTTGAAATATCTCAACGTCGAAACATTTGTTTACTACTAAGGGACCGCTGGAGCCCTTTTGTGGTCAACCAGTTACAGAACATAAATAACGTATACATTTTACCTTAGGATATTGGCAGTTGAATAAAGTGAGTGCTTCATTATTTCCAGAACATCATTTTGGAATTTCAATAATTTTTTCAAGGATTTCATCATTTTATTTTCAGTCAGAATAAACGTTCTACTTAAGACCGTTATAACCCTCTCAGGAATTAACGATGAACTAACGGTGAATCCAACTGTTCGACTGAAAGAATTTGCGGCCTCTCCAATAATTTTGTCACAAAAAAAATGATGAAGAAAAGAATAATATCACACATAGCCTTCCCAACATTTTGTTACCGGTGCAAATTTTCTCTCGAAATAGTCGAAATTATAGATTTGTCTTGACTCTCCGCAAGGGGTAGTACTATCAATAATATCCATACAAACACGTGTTGTCTGCACAACTGACCACAGATTGTGTAAGTACTCGCCTGACTAGGCCTAGGTAGGTCCAGTCCGATTATATTATACGGGCGTCCCAACGAACGAAGAGTTTTCAATTGCTTCGAGATTTGTGGTGTGGTATTGGTTAAGCAATCCTTACTGATAATTTGTTCAAAATCTTATTTTGTATTATTCCAAGTGCTATTCCATTGCATGCTGACACTATTGATTGTTCATCCTTTGAATACTCCGGACTACTTCATTATGTTGACAACTATTGATCAATAATTCAATTTCTGCCTAAAAGCCAATTATGAACAATTTCATTACGTACCCCAATACTGAAATATCCTTCAGAATGCCCACTAGATGATCACCTACATTTTCTAATAGATCTGTATTTTGTTGTATTTCAATTCTTATTTTATTTCTTGTTTATAAACTCACTATCATAAGCAAGTATCGATGAGAAAGGCCATAGTATGTCAACTAGATAACAATCAAGCAATTTTTTTATTTCTGCTCGTTTCATTTCCGAAATTTCACGAATTTATACTATTTATATTTTCGAGTGATCCACATCTGTATATTTTTGATTGTTCATATTCAAAACTAAAAATTTCACAATTTCATGGTATAAAAAAAATTGCTTTGGGTGCATCGGCTAAAAAAGTTGATTTAGAACTAAAGGCAGTTCCAACGTACCTTGAGTCGGCATTACGATTCCTTTCATACTATTGAATTTCAATCAGTTCTCAGCTTGAGTAGAAAATCGAAACTTAATTGCAGGTCAGGAATATAACTTCAATAAACTGAGCGAAGAAGAAGTGAATTCGCTAGGCTTGACATACGATTATGATTCCATTATGCATTACGCTCGGAATACGTTCTCGAAAGGAACATATTTGGACACCATCCAGCCCATAGATGTGGTCGGTGTCAAAAGACCAGAAATTGGCCAGCGGATCCGTCTTAGTCAAGGTGACATCGCACAAACCAATCTTCTTTATAAATGTCCAAGTAAGTATATACGTGGTCTTTATAAATAATTTTAACATCGCAGTTCGCATTAAATTATTCTTTGCTGCTCCTCTTTAAAGGGTACATCGAACTATGTACCTATAACAATATGTTATCGAATTTCAAAATTGACGCCACTACGACGTTTTCATTTACTCTGTACGGGTTATCCCAAAATGCTTGAGTTTTGATATTTCTGGTACTTCTAGACTAGATAGGGAGACTTATTGAATGAGTCCTGGGCTCGAGAGTTCATTAGTGGAAACCGTTTCACGATATCTTCATTCGTTATGACACATTTTCGAAATCGACAAAATTTGAAAATTTTTTTATATCTTCATTTGTCTTGAAGAATCGATAAAATTTCAAAATTTAGTTATATCTTTCAGACAAATGAAGATATAACCATAGCCGATAAGTTTGGCTTTGGTGATGTTTCAAGTATTTCCAAGAATTTCGAAAATCCCCTTGTAGCTTTCCGGAAAAAGCCAGAAATTATTATTTATAGTCGATTCGTACTGCGCTAGTCCTTCTATCTCAGTTAAAAGTATGTACAGTTACTTCCGAGACACCCTGTATAATACTATATATAAAATAATTCTCGTTGTTTCCGTGTTCTAGAATGTGGTCGAACCTACCAAACAAATTCCGCAACATTCTCAGCGCCCACCTATCCTCATGGGGTCGTGCCTTCGGAAGAAAAATGCGAGTGGCGAATAACGGCAACCCATGGTGAAAAGATTGTGTTAAATATCTCAGATTTGGACATCGAAAAGTCCAAAGACTGCAGTACAAGCTATATCGAAATACGAGATGGTTATTGGCACAAATCTCCCAAGCTTGGAAAATTCTGCGGGATCGGCAGGTTAGATCCCATCGTTTCCACTGGAAGTCGAATGCTAATTACTTATGTTGCTAAAAATCCGTCTGGCCACAGAGGATTCACTGCCAGCTTCGAAGGTAAATATGAAATTTTTCTCTCCTATAGGTACTTAATTCACAGCGAGTAGGAGGTACAACCAAAAATAACTATGAAAAATGTGATGGAAAATCAACCATTTTTGCTGCAATTTTTCGAATAAAAAATATTTGATTGTTACTTTTTCAGTGAAATAACGGTTCCGTTCGAGAAGCTTATGTATTACCTAGAAATGATTTTTAGATTTTCTTTCTGTCTTGGTACCTTATCTATCCGAATCCAATAAAGGAAAATAGTTAAAATTTGATATAACTATTGGCAGAGCATGATTCCACTCGAATAACTTATAGATTTAAAAAACGAATTCTGATTCAGCATTTGTCTTAATTCATAGAAGAAATCGAAATTTCTGATTTTTTTATGACCTTCCGTGAACTGTTATTTCTTTTTCATTATACAAAGAAAACAACAGCAATTATTACAAAATACTTAGTCAGGCAGAATCATAAAAATACATCACGATACACATATACTTCATTCAAATTTATTTTAGCAGTCGGTTGGCCATGAAATAATTTTCTCAAGTTTTTGTAACTAGAACGAAGTTAGGTTGGTACTCATGAAATGTCGTTAATGTCATAACGCCGTTGCCACAACTAATATCAATTTTTATTACGAAAATGCCGAAAGTGATTGAAAAAAGAGACAGGGTTTCAGGAGAACAGCCACAAATTCGCACCAGTTGTCCTGTTACTTGTTTATTCATGTGAAATTTTTGTGCAAAGGTGAAGTTCATCTTAACTTGGAAACTTCCTCCAATTCCTTTTACTTTCATTGATGCAAGATGATTTTTGTTGAAGAATTTAACATTCTTGTAATTATCTGTTAATTCCTTCGGGAGATACCCATTCTCAACCACTGCATCATATGCATTTCATCTTCGAGTTATTATTTTTGAAATCTACAAATGATGTAAGCCAAAGAAGATAACGAACATTAACTCTCCTCAAGCTAGTGCATATTATGATATTATACTGATCTCTTGTATTTTCCCTGCCAATAACTGGATTTGGTATGCCTGCAATCAGTTTATATAAACTTCAATTATGTTCGTCACATATTTTCCAAAGAGATTCGACATTGTGATAAAATACGTAATAACAGAAACTTTTACGTAGAAGGGGCAACATAGCTTTGATTTAAAACCCAAAAATGTTTTGACAAGCTTCATAACCCCACATTTTCGTACTATACAGAGTGAAATGTGTCAAATTTCCATGGCCAACCGACTGCTAAAATAAAAGTGAATGAAGTATATGAATATATATTTAAAAAAATGATTAGATAATAGAAAACATTCGATAAGATCATAAAGTAATGACAAAAACTACTTAGATATTTTCATCATTATATTTTATATTTATTGATTGTCTGTTATTATTTTACCAGTTTCATAATCAAATTCAAGTCACTTTGAGCTTAAAGCTTCCTTTAGTGTCATTCCAAGTAGATTTAATGGAAGCTTTAAAATTAAATTGACTTTAGGTTTGATTATGAAACCGGCCTTTAGTGTTCTCTATTTGGAATTATCCGAGTGTTTTTTAAGAATATCTATTCATGACTCGATTTTGGTTTGTATTCTTATGACTAACGGCCGGTTTCATAATCAAACCCAAAGTCTCTTTTTAAAGTTTCCTGCTTCAACTCTACTAAAAATGACAGTAACGGAAGCTTTAAGCCAATTTGATTATGAAACTGGACTTCAGCCTAATTAATTTGTAAATGGGAATTCCAAACAAGCTATACGTCCCCTCGTGTCACTTTTGTTTGTTTACATCGAGAAACGGAGTAGGTGTTTCAATAAGAGTTTTCATGAAAAATATATCTTGATCTGTTGAAAATATCCTAATCTATCTCGTGACAATGGGGAAAGCTTGTGGAGATTACAATTTTCGACGATGAAATAAACGTTTAGTCAATGTTTGAGGCATTTATACCTCGTCTTTATAGCATGGTAAAGTTTTTGTACATTTCAAATTGGGTACGAAAAATAGAAGGTGAATTAATTAACCTGAATATATAACCTCAACATGGAGGGATTTACAAAAAAAATAAATCTGCTTCCCCCAGAGAGAACTTTTTCCACCTAGTAAGTTGATATACATATGAATTTGGATAACATTCACACAAAATTCATTTGAAAAATCATTTCTGATTTCCAGGTCGACTTGCACAAGTGCAATTTTAGCCATTGTATACAGAGTGTCCCAAAACCAGTTAATCAAACGTCACACCACGATAGAGTAGATCAAATACTATCGAATGACACCAACATTAGTTGAGCGAAAATGTACCGATTCTGAAAAAACCTAACTTAAAGTTGCCGATTTTCGAACTATTTTTTCAATCACAAGGCCAATTTGTGTTTAAGGATAGCGTTTCTCTCCCATATTATCACCCCTACAGAGGGGGTTTATTCTGAGTAATATAAATCATGTAGAAAAATCAATTGTTTTAATTTACATTTACTTCGGTTTTCGATTAACTACTTAAAATAATTTCAATGTGGGGAGATAAAACAATAATCTTATTATAGTTCAATATAATTTAAAATCGATATTTTTTTTCACAAACTGGCCCTGTGATTGAGAAACATAGTTCAAAAATCGGCAACTATAAGTATTTCAATAAAATTCTGATTATTTTGGAAACGGTACATTTTCGTTGAACTAATGTTGGTGTCAGTCGATAATATTTGGTCTACTCTATCGTGGTGTGACGTTTGATTCACTAGTTTTGGGACACCCTGCATAATGGAGGAGGCAAGATATTACGGTTGTGGCTCTCGATATGATAAATTTCCTTCTATTAAGATCGTGTAAAGAGCCAAGAAGTTCGGGTTCAAAAAATATTGCTCTCTTTTCCATAAATTTTCCATAAATACTAATACTTCATGACATTTATTGACTTGAAATTGATAATAATTAACACACTTGAATCCAGTTTAGACAACCAATCTTCAAAATTGAGAAAAAACAACTATAACTGAAAAAATGAAATAATTTTAAGAAAATCTCAAAATCTCCTTCGAAAATGACAATGACTGCATTAACTTTTTACTTCGAACTGTCATCACCATGTCGCCGCAATCTACATTTGAATTCCCAATTGCTCTTTGGTCTTTAAAGAGCCTGAAAAAGGAAATGGAATTTTCCGTAACGGACAGGAGAGAATAAGAAAAAAGAGTTTTTGTGCCGATAAAGAAAATTTTCGAGTCGTTTTGGTTGATACAAAGAGTTTGAAAGAATAGTTGCAAACAAATTCAAGGGCTCTCTAAAGGTGACACCTAAAAAGCAATTTTTAAATTTTTTTTCAGAAACTAGGAGCTTGACAGAAAAGCAATCGAGCAGACATTTTAGGGCAAAAAAAATTTTGATTAATAGCATGAGGTAGAAAAAGCCACCCCTAAAATTTGTTTTCCAAGAAGCTATTTTCCTTATTCATAATATAGAATTTGACAATTAATTTTCTTGCTTGTCATGAATCAGCGCCAGTAAATTCTCAATAGAATAGAATTTACTTTATATGTGTTATTATATTGCGACGGTACAAACATTTTTTGATTTCCTCTCCTATCCATAGAATATTTTCTGAATTTTTTTTCCATAATTTTCTGGTTTCTTATAAAAGGGACTGAATATCAGCAGAAGTTGTTGAAATAAATTATATTAGAGATTCACACAATTTTTTTTTTCGATGAGCAATCACTCCTTACATTTTTTTGCAACTTCTCCTTCACAACCCTATGTATGTCGACTTATTCTGATATTTAATCTTGATGAGGATTTTCGATATTGAAAAAATATTATGAAAATTTTTGACGGTATGCAGACAAGAATTGCGGTTAAAAATTTCCATTATATGTATTTAATTTTCAAACACCAAACTATCATCGTAATTGAATTATATTTTATCAATTCAGGATAAAAGTGTGTTCAATAATTTTCATTTCGGCAAGTTCGATTTCATAAGTTTTTACCATAGAAACAGAAGGTATCTAGTGTCCGCCAGAACAAGAAAATCATTTGAGAAAAACGTGTCCTTGCCGATTAAGTTTCATTCATTTAACTGATTCTCTCGATTGTGTTGAAATCGAGAATTTAACTTACCTACTCGATTCGATGGGTCGTGTTCATCGTTGTTGCTTAACTTCAAAGCGTCAGAGGAATCGAAGAATTGCATTATCCAAGTTTCTTGAATGTTTTCCAGCTATTTGCGGTGGCGATTTAACGATCAATACGGAGGGGCATTTAGAATCCCCAAATTTCCCCGAAGAATACCACCCCAACAAAGAGTGCGTCTGGAGGATAACGGTGCCAAAAAATTATCAAGTCGCTCTCAGGTTTCAATCTTTCGAAGTGGAAAATCATGATGGCTGTGTTTACGACTACGTCGAAATCAGGGATGGATTCAGCAAGGATAGCCCCATATTGGGAGTGTATTGCGGACATAAAATACCATCTGATATTATTTCAACTTCGAATATTTTGATGGTGAAATTTGTTTCTGATGGGTCTGTACAGAAAGGGGGATTCTCTGCGATCATTATGAGAGAAAATGATGAATGTGCAGGAACTGATCACGGTTGTGAACAGGACTGTATCAACACATTAGGAGGTTACGAGTGTAATTGTAAAATTGGATACGAATTACATTCCGATGGAAAAAATTGTGAGGGTAAGATAACGTACTTTTATTTAATCTATTTTTGGATGTTCAGATGTAAAAATCTCAGTTATCTACAATACGATCAGTTCGTAGATGAGCCACTCTCCAGAAGATACCTTGCTTTATTTGTGAAAAAAATTTCAATCAAATATAAAAATAATTTTTTCCACAATTTGAGCTGACTTTGGATATTTTAAATCTTAAAATCGAAATGTGCTAAATCAATCTTTTCAATGCAGAAATAGTCATAAAATTCATCAGCATATTGATACAATCACCTTGAACACTGCGATGTGCCTTCTATCGTAGAATTTCACAAAAATCTCAGAGAGCACATATTGTAGGATATTTGAAGAAAGCATAAGAAGAACATTCGTTTTTTTTTTCAAATTTTCTTTTTTGTTACTATACTTTTCCATAAAATACAACAAAAAACTGAAACCCAATAATATTGCTTGGATAAAGTTAATCCAAAACATACTTATTTAGTTTTAACAAGTTTTAACATCCACAATAATATCAATAATTCATTGATGACACATAAAAGAACACTTAGGTACATACTTGAACTCCACTTTCTTGGTTGATGCAATATGATTTCGTTATCAACGAAACCTACAACTATTTCAGATGCGTGTGGGGGCATCTTCAATACGACCCAAGGTACAATAACTTCTCCATCATTTCCCGAACTATATCCCCTAAACAAGGTCTGCGTGTGGGAAATTGAGGCTCAACCGCATTATCGAATTACCTTAAACTTTACCCATTTCGATTTGGAGGGTAACAATGTACATCATTTGCAACACCAGCAGTGCGATTACGATAGAATCGAAGTTTACAGCAAATTCAGCGAAACTTCTCTGAAGAAACATGGCACTTTCTGTGGATCTAAACCGCCTAAACAGATCATTTCAGAAGGAAATATTATGAGAATAATTTTTTCGTCTGATGCCAGCATACAGAGGTCCGGATTTTCAGCCATTTATTTCACTGGTAAGTTATTCAATTTACAATATATGAATATTCATCAATAGTCTCTCTTTTTTTTCGATGGAGAATTTTTTTACTATGAATTATTTCACTGAAAATCGTCTATACAGTGGAAGAAAAAAGTAGAATTGATAGTTATAATCAACTCGTTACGAGTGTTTACCTACATATGTTTAAATCAGAAATAATGAAAACTAATTGTCACTTTGAATGTACCATCCTTTGCATTGGTCGATATTTTGTGAATCGTTGAATTTCGATGTTATCATTTGCCAGTTTCTGAAAAAGTTATAGCATGCATCAAACCAAAACAGAAAAAAAATAAGTACATTTATTATCTTATTTTAACTATGGCCTGTCCTACACTTGTGTATCTAAAAACATCATCAGTCTGAGAGAAAAACCCTTTGAAGGCGAATCATACAAGGAACCGCCCTCTCAGAAGAATGATACGCAACACCCTGCCTTGCAGCATCCTTTCAGATGAGAGACTGATAATTGAAAGATAAATCTCAATATTTGGAAGAGTGCCCTGATTATCTTGAAATGTCATTTTTTTCCTGAAAGGTTATTGGAAGTCAACGAGACAACGAAATGTCATTAAAATCAGACGAATCATTCTCAAGTTATAGATATCGAAAATTGAGGCCAAAATCCATAAATCACCCTGTACCACCGAAACTAATGGCCTAAAGTACAAAAAAAGCAACTTTCCTGAAAGGCGTATCCTTCTAATCATGACATGCCCTGCAAGTTGTTGAAGCGTTCACTTATCCGCTTTCAAAAAACCAAGAGATAATTTTTTCGATTAGCTATGGTCTGACTTTTGAGGTTGTGCTGTATAGATATGTTGTCAAATTCTATTCATTTTTGTCTTCTGATCTGCTTCTTCCTTGCCGCAGCAAATGATATAATTGTATCTTGTTTTGTGAAGTACGTAGATGCCCCATCATGCGCTTTAACTTCCTACTCAGGATCAGTGGTCGTTTTCTTTATCTCATCTATGATACATTTCAATGGTAAAATTATGATCTATGTGACACTTGGGGATGCCAAAGAATCTATTTAGTTTTTAAGTTCAGGTTAATCAGTTGCTCTCAATGTTCTATTGAAGTGAATGGACAAGATAGTTCTAGTGGTTGTATTTTTTGATATAGGTATCTGATAGAAGGTATGGAGTTTTCTTTGACTTATTTCAATTATATTCGTGAGAATCCCATAATTAGTGGATTTGCAATGGCTTTCAGTAGCCATCATTAATTCTCATCATTAAGGAAGAACTGGTCATTTTGAGCGTAAATCATTCTGGGTAAAAACGGTGAGTATTTATCCTCAATATTATTCAAAGAAGTCGAAACCATGGAAATGTGGTTGGAAAATCAATCTTAACAAAAACATGACTTCAAAGAAAGAATACACTTCGTTTCCCAGAACAAAAACATTATCTTATCAACAGCTGACCGGAACTATTCCGAGATATCGAATCTCGGGTATTCCGTCTCGGCCCCGTCCATATTATTATGTTCGCTTTAATCAAATGTGGTATGAATAATTAAAATATCGAATAATGGATGAATCCGGATGAAGATGATCTTGAATGTCTCTGATAACCTGACACAAAATAAAAGCATAAAGCTCTATACGCATAATCATATCAATGAAAATAACCTGCCAAACTGACAGAACTAGTTTCAAAGTTTTTTTTTTATTGGAAGAACCATTGGACGTATATTATATATTCTGAATCAGACTGGAATTGAAAGAAATATACGGTTAATATTTGAAAAAATAAAAGAAACTATTATATCACTGAACTGACGAACTCAACAGCACTCATTTCTTCATAAAGATGTGGCTTTAAAATGATAGTTTCATTTGTTTTTCGATATAACTGAAACTTCAGGAAACAAAGGCACCTATTCAAACAGCCAAAAAATGAGTTTTCCCTTATAACTTGAATGCAAAAGGGGATGGATGCAGCTTAAGCCATTATTATCAAGCTTTTGAATATCGAGGTCCGAAACGTATCATCTAATTTCTTTAGTTCTTACGATTCTACAACAGCCATACAATTCCATCGAATTTTGCCCACCCTGTACATGTTTGGTGCCTCCATCGTTTAGCAACCAAGGATTGACTTTAGTCAATCCTGCTGGTAGACGTGGGAATTCACCATCTGTAACACATTCATCATTCATCAATCAGGATTACTATACTAGCCGTACTTCTTCAGAAGGCTTTAGGATCTCCGGGTGTCTAGTCGGACTCTGGCCCGAGGTTGGTGGTGTAGAAATTCCTACTACTCTTTGTAAAATGACTGTCTCTCTCCCTTATGTGTCATTATCTGTCTCGCGTCCACTTCGAAAAATGTCCTTATCTTCCTCAAGTTGAAAATGTCCTTGAAAAAACCTCTGGTTTAAATATAATAATTTTTTAGAGAATCAGGGCAATTTCTTCAAACCTGTACTGTTTGCAAAAAACAATTTTCCACCATTTAAGAGGTAATAAATAATACGATTCTGGATTCCCTATCAAATACGCTAACATCACTTGCCAAACTCACGTAGTATTTTTTCTCAGTGTCAGTTAGAACTAGGCCCATATCAATTAAGATATTTGATTGGGCAAAGGTGATATTTTCTTCCAAGCTGGAGCAGCTAGCTTAGAATTGTAGGCCAGAGAATGAAGAAAAACTATTCAGGATTACATAACAGGAAAAGATATGGAAAAGTGAAGATTGATAGTGATAGGAGTGAAAAAACGGTCACAGGGTGTATATTTTTTCGAGTACTTTCCAATATCTGTAATTTCTAAAATAAGTGACTTGAACTTTTTTATATATTTATTATATCCATTTAAACTTCATCAATCATCTTGGTTCGGCTTGACGTCAACACTCTTTATAGTTATTGAAATATATTATGACCAAACGCTTCTTTAAGTATCCTTGACACATACATTCAAACTTTTATGTATCTTTCGAATATCCACGAGGGTTTACACTTCCACCAGTCAGCGGTTACCTACAGCTAATGAAACTAGTTCCTGCTACTCCGTACCTGTATTATTTTAGATAATGAGGCCTTATTTTCGATATTTATTTTTAGATAAAGATGAGTGCTCATCAAACAACGGTGGCTGCCAACATGAATGCATCAACACTATTGGATCTTACATATGCACGTGCCATAGTGGTTTTACCATAGATGAAAATGGTCGTGACTGCAAAGAAGGAGGATGTAAATACGAAATTAATATACCCCAGGGTGGATTCGGCAGTCCCAACTACCCTGATAATTATCCTAGCAGAAAGGATTGCGTATGGCATTTCATCACAACCCCTGGTCATAGAATACGTATTTCTTTCCTCACCTTCGAAATCGAACCTCACCATGAGTGCTCTTACGATTTCGTTGAATTTTTCGATGGCATGAATACCAACGCCTCATCATTGGGAAAATTCTGTGGCTCAAAACTTCCCGGTCTAATCATGGCGTCTGGAAACCAGCTGTATATGGCGTTCAAATCCGATGCATCAGTGCAGAAGAAAGGATTCTGGGCCACGCATGCAGCGCTATGCGGGGGAATGCTGCAGGCTACAAAGGACAAAAATCATATTTATTCTCATGCGAAATTCGGTAGCGCGAATTATGACAACAAGGCTAACTGCGACTGGACTATAGAAGCTCCACCTGGATTTAACGTTCAGCTTTCTTTTTTGACATTCGAACTGGAAGATGAGAAGAATTGCGAATATGATCACGTAGAGATATTCAACGGGCCAGACTCGAGTGGACAATCTTATGGAAAATACTGCGGTACAAACGTGAGTTCATAATTTTTATTTGAGTTCTATAATATTATGAGATTTATACGGTAGTCATATGTTTCACAATCTGTAAGGACGAACGAGATGGGTTGTTACACCGTATCTTGAAATAGACCTTGTATATCCCAAAAAAGGCACTCAGGCGATTAAAACCTATTTAATTGAGTCCAGTATGATGAAATTAGTTCATACTATCCGGTGGTCGCATTCTTCCCGGGACACCATGTATAACAGAGTTTTTTGTAGAAAAGACAGTGCATTCATTATGAAAACATAAAGTTAGATTAATTGTTGATTTGGTATGCATAAATTTTATTATTCAGGCTATTTGCTACTGGATAATTGTTATGTGATAAGTGTTATTTGTTGCTGCATAAATCCACACTTACATAGATCGGGTCTGTCGGACTTCCTGTCTGAGTTGGAGAGAAACCTTAACGTGTGGTTCGATAATCGAACAAATTTGAATTTGTATTAACGTCGATCAGGGTATGGATGGACTTATGTAGACTGATTCATCACTAAACGCAACGTTCAGGTGTGATATCATAGCAGTACCGATGAAGATTACCAATTTTTTTGAAGATGTTATGGTCTAACAGATGGTACATTTTCAAGCATTACGAAAGTATCAGTTGGAAATATTGAGAATATTTTGGGAGCATTGAGATCTTCATTCTCGAAATTACCAGCCTATGATCAGTCCAGCATTCCAGATCTGCTCTGGGTTTAGTGACCAACACCTCTTTGACATCTTTTCTTCCCACGATTACATAAACGAGAATATGCCAATGGCCTGAGCACGGGTGGCGTCAGCTCCCCCTTTAATTGGGTCTCGCAATAAAATAAGTGTTCCTTATACCCAGATTGTGCTCTGCACAAAGAGCCAGTAGACGTTCTCCGTTCGAATTGATGCTGTCTGTGCAGGGTTTCTCTATTATTCCTGGCCACAGTTCTGGCATTTATCCACTCTGGTGTTGAAGTCTCCAAGGAGGATAATTCGTTCCCGTTTTTGGATTTTACTGTAGCAACGAGTGTTTCGGAGAAATTATGATTTAAGTTGTCAGACGAGTTCAAGGTGGGTGCGTATACTGCAATGATGTTCACAAACGTGTTATTTGCTGCAGGAAAGCGTAGGGTGATTATACGTTCTGAGATGTCAACTAGATTTTCGGTTAGTTTGGCGGCCAAGTCGTTTCTAATGGCAAAGCCGACGCCATGTTATCTGATTTCGCCTTCCAGCAAGTCCTTCCAGAAAAAAGTATACGCTTGTTCTACCAAGCTACCTTCGTCCGAAAAGCGTGTCTCGCTTAAGGCAACTATTGCAGAATGTTCGTTGCAGTTCCTTATCGATTAGGGTGGTACGCCTCTCGGGTCGATCGGCCTTGGGGTTGTCTATCAAGGTTCTGACGTTCCATGCTGCAAAAGCTATGTGCTTTTTATTGGTGGTTGTACGATGATTCACTCGCTCAGGCACCCTCTCCCGGAGATCCGAACGGGAGGGTATTTTACATCTGGTTACAAATTTTGTCCTATTCGACTGATCTTTTTGTAGGAGCTGCCTTAGAAGGTGTTTTAAAGCTGCACTGGTAACGGTCAGTGCAACTTTGGTTGCGGTTTCAACTAGATTATCTTGTGGCACAGGTATCCTGAGACGACAAGGTCTAAGACGTAACTTGAGCAACGCAGAGAGCCATTTCCTGCTCAAGCCAATGTTTAGGCTAGGCAATTGTAGGAAACAGAGTTAAACCGCTCAAGTTCAGTCGCCAGAGCCGCGTTCGTAAGAACAGGGTACGTACGGCTAGGTGAGGTTGGCCCCAAGTTGAAAATTTCAAGATTGCAGTTAATGTTGTTAAATGGGAAGGAAATACACTTAATGTAATTCAACTTGTATTGACTCAACATTTTTTGTTTTCATGAAATGTGATTCGAAAAGTACTATTGCTAATGAGTTCGAATGATATAAAAGGGGGTTTCAAATGTACGATAAGATTTAAGTATATCAAAAAATAATGAAAAAATATAGCTTTCTTAATTCAATGGTCGTTGAATTCTCAGTATTTCAAGTGATGTTAATTCATTGTGCCTCTGAAAATAAATGCCCCTTCTATATCACTTTATGAAGAACGTAGTTTCGCGTCAAGTTTGCCAAAAATCATAAAAACTCGTTTTGGAATAACTTCTGAAATAATGATTTTTTTTCTTCAGAAACCAGCCATTATATTCTCCACACACGAAGGATTACTGTTGAGATTCAAGTCGGATGACACTCTGGTTGCGAAAGGATTCAGCGTCGTGTACGAAGCGGTGGACAAAGGTTATACCACGGAAGAAGAAGAAGAAATGTGAAATATGTCTTACATTCACATACTTTTGCTTATAAACAGAGGAGTTTTTTCTGAGAAATTGGATACTGAAGTTAGAAAACATCGTGATGTAGTTCAGTTTTTCTGAATGATGTTCAAATTGCTAATTGATAAGAAATTTGTGTACTTATAACTTTACTAGCCTCTTGACATTTATTTAATTAGCCACATTTCACAACAGCTGATCAATATCCATTATTTCCTCTTACATTTCATTCGATGAAATGCCGATTACAAATAATATCATTTCAAATCCCAAAAATGTATATTGAATGAGAAAATCTTCTCTTCAATGGTGATTTTTCGTATTTTTTGTATTAATTAAATAACTGCAGTTTTTAAGACTCTTTTTTGATGGAGTTTATGTATTTCTGAGAAATATGATGAACTCTTTTCATAAACGCTCAAATGACATACTATACCTACTGCTTATTTTCTGTCATATGTATCATTAAGGAGATCCTAAAATGTTTGTATTAAATCATGAACGGTTTATATTCTTTAGAGTTCTACTCATTATTGTCATATAATATATAAGCAATGCCACAAGTTGAAATATTGCTTTGTGGAGCAATTACACCAAGTTGATAAAAACGGTACCAGGAAAAGTTCATAATATACTGCCAGTATAAACAAGATAGTTGAACGAATAAATTCACGAAATACTTAGTAAAATATGAGAATGGGTAGAGCAAAATTAATCGAAAATAACTCAGTAGATACTCGAAATCACGTTGTTATAGACGTGGTAGTTTGAAGGCAACAAATTCGAAGAATTTATAGGAAATTATTTTTTAATTTATCTAGCTCTCGCATGGTATTCGCAAATAGATTTTTGACATTTCTTATAGGCAAAGACTGAATATGGTTGAATTAACGGTAATACATATCTCATAATATCAGCTTTGTCTCGTAATTTGCAAAGTTTTTAATCAGCCCATATTCTTATTATTCTCAACACTTTTTTCAGTTTTCAAATCTTTATTCTCCAAAAGTACTCATTGTTTCGTAGTTTTTTTATTCTCTATCCAATCATTCTTGCTTTCATCTTATAGTCACTGCAATAATATTCTGAATATCGGTTTCGGTATTTTAATTCCTGTTTCTCGTTTTCATTTATTACAGTCAGAATCGTGTTTCCCTCTATACCTAAAGCTCAAATATTATTCGAGTGAAATTTTTTTAAATTATATTTCCGCTATAATATGCGTTTGAATTCTTGCAACATATAGATGATAAATGACATATGAAGTGTGTATTTGTTGCTACAAGTGACGAAAATGGATTTTTTTTATACATGTTTTTCTAGTCTATGTATGTAATAATGATCGATTTAGTGATCGGTATGTAGATCGAGTGATAGTTTTTGTAAATTAATTTTATGAAAATTCAATAAAAAATATGAGTGGTAGTTTCATTTAGATCTATGTGAATTTAAAAATTATATACATGGTACCTACTTATAATTTTTCAACAACTGATTTAAATAATTCGTTCCAGCAAACATTGTCAGTATGATATTTTCTAGATCCTCAAGAGAGTGTTTTATACGAAAACCATGAGATACGGCTGCATGTACAAAATTCACATCATCTGCACCACCAAAAGTGCAAGTACGATAAAAATAAACACTAAAAGAACCTTTTATGGTTCGAAGCCTTATAAACAGATAATTTCAGGACAAATTTTTTTCTTGCCTGATGCCGGTTTTTCGGCTATTGATTGATTTATAGATTATTCCACCAAGAATAATTTCACTCGTATCAGAAAGCCGTTAATGACGACCATAGTAAACATCTGAGGAACCTACGATCGATTTTTCCGTTGGAATCGAGGTTGGAATAGTAGGTATATCTGATTGTCCGTATCTTTTCAATCATTTCAAATGTTCTCTCTGAAAAAAAAGTGATTTTAGAAATCTCTTATATAAAACGAATTGATATGATAACCAATTAAATAGGACCAACTAATTCACAAAAATTGTAGTCCCTATTACTTTAATATCCGCACAAACATGCTGGCTTCTTCAGGCTGCAACAACATTCAACATTCAATTGCTTACGACAAATTTCGCGATTTCTTATCAATGACCCTCTGTTTTTCACGATGACTAACGAATTCATTCAGAGCATTTTGGAGAGAAAAATCTCCGCGAATCATATTCCAGATTCCAGAGCATCTAATGTGGATTTGGTACAACCTTCACTTTGAGATTATTTTATGCATTTTGGTTATCAACCACTACTACTTTTCCATCTTGCACTATAAATTCAATACTGATGAAAACGTTTGATGATTGGGAACTCTACTTCCTGGAAATCTTGCTATGATATACTTTGAGCAGCTCGACTATTTTTCCACACACGAACATTTGATTCATTCACATGCTCCCTATTTGAGATATGATAATTCCACTAATTTGATACCTGCCAGTAGTATAACTGGCCTTTTAATTGTACATTTCCTATATCAATAATGATCGTTTTTCCATATGGATAGGAATATCCTCGTCTATCGGTGTGCGGAAATAAATCATAGTAGTTACGGGGACGATCCATACGTTGCTTGGTGTTTTACGTGTACCTATGTTGCGGCTAAAGGTAGCTGTGAGCATAGAGTTGAGATTAGCTGGCTAAGCTTAGGTTTATGTTCTTCAGTAGATAATCTCTGGCAATCATTAAGATCCGTGATTTTTCCTTACTTTTTCCCTATAATCTTCGGCAATTATAACTCAAAACCTAATTTTTTGCACAACTTGAAAAAAAAATGCCCATATCTCTAGAATGATAGGAGATATGAGTTTCTGATTTTTATGGGTTAGTATATAAATGGTTTGCTTACCTAACATGACCGTAATGATGAATCTATGCCATTTTGCATTCTTATGGGATGCTTGAACAGCATTTCATAATCAGAATACATAACACACTTGAGTTCTTAATTCCAACATTCAATGTGTTATTTTCATCCATTCAAAATTTGAACGCCATTCTCACACGGTCTCCAACCTTCCTATCAGCGACTAAAATAAGGCGAAGCTTCCTGATATCCACCCAAAAAGACAAGGAACCTAAAATCAGAGTGGATCTTTGGGGGAAGACCTCAAACCAACATTGGATGAAGCCGAGTGAAAAACTGGCACCAGGAAGCTGCGAAAACTGGAAAATCTGGAAGGCGTTAAACGTACTGCGGACGAACACCAGGCTACCCTGTGAACTCCAAGCTCTGCGATTGTGAAGAACTGCAAACCACGCAACATATGTACACTTGCTCGCTGTGCCTCGCTAGATGTACCTACTATAGAGGACCTTATGTCAGCGAAGCCGACGGCAAATATTGGCGTCGACCGCTTTCGAACAAAAAATGTTTAGCTTCAGTATGTACTTTTGTTATTAACTTATGATGCTTCTGACACGAATAACTAAATCTATTTATTTAATATTTTACGCCTTCCTTATTGAGCCAGATTGTTTTAGCAAGATCAGAATGAGCGTAATTAATAATGTGTCTCTAGCACGAAAATGAAGCGAATGTGGCGCAATAGCAGATGGGAAATAGTCGGGTACTCGGGTATTCCTGCCATCTACGTCACACTTGCGCGCAAAATGACATTGAGCGAGCATCGGCGTATTATTTTCTTTCTGATTTTACCCTATGTCTATGCTATGCCACTGATAGCCATAAGAGTCCTGTCAATTAAGCTTCATATTACACTTCTTCTACGTCATAAACTTTCCGAAAAATTGCTCAATTATACCTCCTTTGCTATATCTTCTTTGTTTCATCTGTGTCTCAATTGGAGAATCCTAAAATGTGCTGTGTTTTATCTAGTAGGTCAGAGGAGGGCCTACTAAAAATAGTGTGATTAAAAGATCGCACGGAAAAGCTAATAGGCGGTGCTATCGGAAGTGAAATGAACGCGGCTCTTGGAAGCCCATTTCCTGTTGGCGATCATTCGATAGATAGATATATCGAGTTACCTTTTATACGGACTGTTGAGTCAGTTTGGTTTCAAATTTCAATGAGGGGAAATAAAATGGTTCGGTGTTCAATTTCGTCGGAAAGTGATTGCTCTTTCAAATTAGTGACGTGAGGAAAAAACAAGTTAAGTGCCATACGCTTGACGCGGTTTTATGAAACTCCATAAATTAGTTTTCAGTCTTCAACGCATACTTTCCATTTCAGCGAATCTTCAAAATATGCAAACAAAATTAAAATTATTCCTAGGTTTCTTGAAATCAGCTATACTCTTACTCTTTTGGAAGCCTAAGTTGCTGTGAACAAATTTTCCTTGAAAATAAATTAAATACATATTTTCTGTCCCAATATAAGACTTATTACTGAACGAGTTAAGCCATTGAGGACATATTCGATGTGGATAAATACTTAATGGTTCAGCTAACTTATTGACTAAGTTATAAAAGTTAGAATATCTAAGCAAATCGAGCTATAATCACTGGTAAATAACTCAAGTAGGTCATAGAAATTTTTGTGAAACTTAGAGTATGAAGAAAACCAAAAGAGAACGCTGAACTGTCTGGATCCTGAATCTCGCATAAAGATGCGAGATTCAGGCTCCATTATAAAAGTATAATTTCATAAGTAGTTATTTTTATTTTGTTTATGTTTCTTTAAATACGCTGGTAGGTTCTTCGGTACCAGGCCTAGTAATGAAATTAGAGTATCGGGATAGTTTTGAAATCTTTCAACTTAGATTTTCTCCTGGATTGTTCATCGAGGTCTCTGTATTTCGAAATCTATTCGACGTGCCTATCTAGTTGTTGTTTGCAATCGCCAAGTCGATGAATAGTGCTCTATTGTTCTCTCTATTCAGTAACATGAGGTTAGGTCTATTGTGTGTAATTTTCCGGTCTGTCTCATAAGAGCTTATGATGAACATTTTGCAGTACATAATTTAGATGCTAATTGTAATAAGAAACCTGTTGTGAGCACAAAAAATAGTTATTTTCCTATCAAGTGCGGAAAGTGATACTTGCCCGCACGAAACTGCCGTTGCCCGAACGATGCGAAGCAGAGTTCGGGTAAGCAGTTGAGTGCGGGCAAGACACTTTCCGCAAGAGTTAGGAACAATATTTTTTCTACAAGCGCTTGAAATATATGAATGTATCCATTTCACGAAACAGATCATATCTCATTCGATTAATTCATATATAATGACAGACGTAATTCTGCATGTCATTACTATGGGTTTCTCATCGTTGACGTTCTGTGCATAGAAACATGATAGAATTTAATTTATTCTATAATATTTGAGTGCGGGAAAGTGACTCTTGGAATGCGTGCGAAAAAAAGGTTGAACGCGCACGCTTGTAGAAAAAGATATTTTATACCCAATTCTTGTTAAAAATATTGGCAACAGCTCATGTCTATTCTTGTACTCCGTGCCTACGACCTTTTGGTATCCCCTGGTAATGGGCTGAAAAGTTTCATGTGTCGCACAGCCATAACGATAAGTATCGTCCGCCACTGACTGGTGTCTCCTATGTAAAAGTTTGCCAATAAGTTTCTGCACTTTGCTTTTCACGGAGTGTTCGATGATTTCGGTTCATTTCCATGTGAACCAGGTGCAGCTTCAACGGAGTAGAATAATCAGCATCACAAACTACTCGTTGAAGTTCTGACGAAGCAGCATTGTTCAGGAAAGTCCTTCAATTTCCTGACACAAACGGTTGGTTATATCAACTATTCCTCAACCCCCAAGAGCAGCTCTGTTCGTTTTATTGAGCTTTTAGGGTGAAGCTTATGATGTATTGTCAGCATTGTTCGATTTTTCTCTGTAAGTGTGCTAAATCGGTGGTCGTCCAAGGAATTATACCAAAGCAGAAGCTCAGTGCTGTGGGAGAGTATGTATTAATCGCTTTGATCAGATTCTTGCTGTTTATAGCAGATTCTTGCTGCTTATAGACCAGTTTTTATTCTCCTTCTCAAGCTTCCAGTGAACTTCTTCGTCGATTCTCTCTCTATCTGGATCTGATTGATCCTTCTATTCAGACCGTTCGATCCCTAGATACTTGTACTAATCTCCCTTCTTCAATGCTTCAATTTCTGAATCTCACTTGAGTTTGAATGAACAGTCTTCTCTTATACCCATCGTTATAATGAGAAGACGACATTTTTCCAGTTCAAACTACATTTTGATATCTTCACTTCAGAGAATCCTTCTACCATTTTCAGCATTTGTTGCATTTGTTTTGTGATAGATGTAAAGAGTTTATTATTATTTTTATATTCAGGAAGCGAATTGTAGAATAATGTTGAAGTGTTTTCCATGTTATAGGTTCTGGGTGTTATTATTTTGGTTCATATTTTCCAAAAGTTCAAATTACTTCAAAATCAGACAGTATATACATTCATATTTTGATGGAGTGTTAAAAAGATATCCCTAGAGACTGCTTCGGCTAGGAAACTGGTTACCAGGATCAGCGCAGTAGAGATTGATAAAACGGAAATATGTGAAAAATAGATTATTGAGAGTTTCTGTTTGAAATTATCATATTATAACGTGTGTTCGAAAAAATGCGTTGTCAAATTGAGTATGGAATTTCGAACATCGATATTTCGTGTCCGAACTTAATTTTTAGCTTGTTCTGTACTATTTTCAAGGTGAACTGTCAAGTTAGCATTTTGGAAACTTAAATTGAAATTATCGGCAAATTATAAAGCTGGTTTTTTAAGGACGTATAAAAGCGTTTACTATTGAATCCTACATCAAAATTAGAAAACAGAAAGAAAGTGGAAATATCCTATTCATAAATGTTCAGGCAACTATCCCAATGTTGCAGAAGATTATTATTAATTTTTCCAAATTTCTGTTTTATGATGATTATGTTGACAAAACAGCTATGTTAATGCAAAAAAAAGTGGTCGAATAAAGAAGAAAACCCCTGAGTTACTAAGCAATGTTCTGTAACGTTTTCTTCACTACTACTTAATTAAAACTTCCGACTGATTAAGATTATTTATTTACACTCATACTAACGTTAATAACTAACCTTATCACTACTATTTATTTCCACATGTAATTATTCCCACTCGCCCCTGAGTCCCGTACTTTCTACAAGGAACAGGGTCGGACTGATTACAGTTCAATGATGATAGATGCTCCATGAACCTGTGTTTGGGTTTTATCTCAACCAGGTGGAGCATCCGTCATCATATGCAAGACGATTCTGAAAAAAAAAATCAATTTGTTTCCATAAACAATGACATGTTATCAAAAAATTGAAATGGTTGATTACCTAACCTTGTAGCATAAAAAAAAAATTGAGTTCCGTATGCATCAGGCAAAATGTGGGCCTATTTCTTTGTTGAAATTTTAACAGTAGTACGTTATGAAGAAGAAATAATCATGTGTACATCCTTACAGCTACATTGAATTCTGATCAGTTGTCCAATGGTTATTCTCATGTAGGTAATTCAGGTCTTTAGTTATGGATTTTCAGTAATGACCAAATTAGTTTGATATTTATAGAAAATAAATAAATATGTATATTGAGATACTACCTGTGATTATAAAAAACTTATTTATTCTAATATTTATAAATTTCATCATATTGGATTTATTTTATCTCTTTAAATAATTTTGTGAATATTCTATTTATATGATGTTATAAAACATCGAATGTGAGAATGCATGTGCCTTCATAATTTGTCTATCGGCTAATGACCTTGGTAGTCTAAGCCGTATGTTAAAACTTAACCTAACCTTACCTAACTGTGATTTATTCAAATTACTGAAAAAGATATAACCATTTTACACAAAAAAACATAATACCTCGATCCATTCAAGATTTATATCTCTTACGTGTAAAATTAGTGGACTTCTGTTAAAATTTTTACCAGGAATTTTTCCAACCGCCTAATTTGGATTCTTGTGATTTGACTCGATGAAATATTTTTCGCACGTAAGCTGAAATGTACAGAAAACTTTTCCTGAAAATTACCTTTCCATACAAAATTACGATATACAGGTGGTCCCGGGAAGAATGCGACAACGAAAACCATGAATTAATGTCATCAGGTTGGACTTGTATCAAGAGGCCTGAGTGCGTTTGTTGCGGATATACAGGGTGATGTTCATTTTATGAGTCAAATTTCACACTTCAACTCTCGAAAAAATCCGAACCGAATGATTTAAAATTTTGAAGTTTTCTCACCCCTTATATCTCCTTTGTCAAATATTTCGGATATCGAATGAATCAGATTCGTACTGGTAAAATTTTAGACTTTCTATATTTTCATGAATATTGGATCACTCTGTACGTGGATATTTTGATTTTTTTTCATTTTCGTAACCACAAAGATTAATTCAAAATGAAAATTCTAAATCTCTGCTTGGCTTCTTCATACAGGGTGATAAATAATCATTCTTTCATGAAAGAAGCTTCATAGATCAATACATCTTGAACTTATCGGTAGAATTATTTCGAATTTTGCTGATTCGTCACCCTTTACGACTGCCTTCTTTGAAACTCTCCTCAAATTGAGAAAACAAATAAATGTAATTTCCACGTATGGCCTCAGAATAATCGAAGATCAATAATTCAAAAAAATTGTCAAGTTAGATTTTCGATAAATGTTTGTAACGGTATCTACATCAATCTTTTGATTGTCCCGCATATTTTTCGAAATAGGTGGAAAGGACACATTCATAAGAGTTTTTTGGAACACACTTTGTCTGGTTTGTTAGAAAACATTCTAATGGAAACATTGTGGTAGCAACATGATGGAGCTCCTGTGCCCTATTCAAGAGGTGTTCTCGAATATTTTTCACATATTTCGACACTTTTGAAAACAGATAGATTGGCGGAGGTGGATATGTGGCTGACCACCTCGATCCCCTGATTTGACACCATCTTAATCTGAACCCTCTACTAAAACACTAGTCGAGTCATAAAAATCATATTAATGAAGAGTGAATAACGCCTAAACGGCAATGAATAAAATAATGAGGATAAATTCAGATGCATACCACCCGACGATATGAATATCGTCAAGTGTTACGATCTGAATTGAGCTAGCCAATTTGCCATCGTCAAGGCCCCAAATGGAGTACGCTCCACCGAAGAAAAGCAGATGCTGACCATGGTTTCAGCCTCATTTGGCCTCATCAGAGCAACATAGCATTTTTCCACGGTGGAGAACGTTTGGAATTGGTGGAACTTCATTCAATGTTGTCATGTTCTACTGGGTATTATTTACCCAGAGCGCCATCCAACATGAAACGGTATCCGATTCAATCCCCTCCAGATAGAAACCAAGACGAAGACAATAGCATATGTCGCTGGCTGATACGATATCACCGGACATATAGGAAGTCTGAAATTTTGCTAGTACGGTTCTGTTCTTCCAATTCGAAAGAAATTTCAAGGAGGGCAGTCGAAAAGGGTGACAAAACTGCCACAACCATGAAATAATTTTACCTATAAATTCAAGATTTATTGAAAGGAATGTTTATTGATCACCTTGTATGAAGGCGCCAAGCAGAGATTTAGTTTTATTTTGAATTTATTCTTTGTGGTTACGAAAAAGAAAAAATCATAATGTCCACGTACAGGATGATCCAGTATTCACGAAAATAGGAAAAGTCTAAAATTTTCCCAGTACGGATCTGATTTATTCGATTCGAGGGTGATAAAACTTCAAAATTTGAAATCCTTCGGTCAATTAGTTCAAGCGTTATTATTGAACTGTGAAATTTCACTACTAATATTAATAAAATAATAATACCGTTTATGTCTGTGTATCTGAAGGTATAAACATTTATCACGTAGGCATGAGCCTGTACATGATTTATTAAATTAATAGTGAAAATTTTTCAGTACCCATTTTTTGAAGTTCTAAGTGGCGAAAGCGGGAAACACAAAATAACACACAAAATCAAACTAAAACCTCTGGAGCCATGAAACAGTCGTCTACATATTGAACACAATTATTTTGATGGTTTCTTAATATCTTCTGATATATCTTTTGTGATGGATTTATTATAGCATCGAAGTATGTTCTTCCTTTTTCCATTACCCATTTCTTAAGTTTATTCTTTTGGGCCATAGGATTCTTGATGTTTTTCTGGTCCATGGGGACCATGTCATATAGACGAGGTGCCAGATAGCTGAAACATCTCTGGCCTATTCGTTTTTCGGCTCTTGGTTTGTATGATTTGTTCCTTATATTTCTCGTTTCATAAACGCAGTCACTAAGTCTCAGTTTTATTTTCCCACTACTTATAGTATTTAATATCTGTATAGCAAACAGCTGAGAAAGATCCATGACATCTGACAAAGTATACAGCCTATCGGACGGAAACAAGAGGGGTTTGTTGTAGATTACACGGAGCAGTTTTATATGCTCCACCCCATCCTATATTGCCGTATGATATTTGAGACCGACAGAGAGCATTGTACACTGCTTTTCTGGGGAATATCAAGGTACTTTCTTAAAAATTCGATTTTGGTCAGTAAATATCTGTTTCACCAATTAAGTATCTATATGTTTATCCCACCTCCAGTGATCATCCATTATTATTCCGAGGTATCTTACTTGATCAGCTTCTGCAATTGTCATCGAATCCTCCACAACCAATTTGCCCATATGTGGTAGGTCTGATTCATAAGGAGAAAATGTTAAATATTTTGTCTTATTGGCATTCATTGCGAGCTTATTTTCTTTGAACCACAGACTCACATCTATAAGATATCTTTCTGCTTCTCTCTAGAGATTTTCCCAGGTGCTACCCTTGTAAATGATAATGGTGTCCTCCGCGAAACTGATTACTTCCCCTTCCTTTCTCATCAGTAGTAAACTGTTGACAAATATAATAAACTAGCTGACCCGGCAAACCTAGTTTTGCCATTTAAATTATTTCTAGGGTAGATAATAATAACTAACTCATCGTGATGGCTCGGTTGATCGTAAGAAAAAGGAATGCCTTTTTTTCTGTTCTGTACAATTTTTTTTGGGAATATTTTGTTATATAAACCTTGCCCTAACAATAATAAACACAACAAAAAAGAATTGTCCAATTTGGTGCGATCGTTTGAACAATAAAGCATTTTGAAGTAAACCATAGATCCTCTTTTATTAATATAGATAGTAGAGGCCCCTACACAGTCCCTTGTGATATCCATATTTGACTTGCTTAGCACTACTTCTTGTTCCTGCTATTTCCACCTGTTGTATCCTTTTTGATAAATAACTCCTCATCAGTTTATACGATTTTCCGCTCAAGTGTAGTTTTCGCAGCAACCTTCGTTCAAGTCCATTTCACTATTTAAATCATCCCAGTTTATTTTTCTCAAATTATTTTTCAATCTACGATAATCAACATAATCTCTATATCTTCTCTCTACTTTCCTAGGTGGATTTTCAAAATCCAGACATAATACAATTGTGTAATGATGATGGGCGACGACATCCCAGGAAAAAATTATCCGGACAGCTATTACTTGCAGGTCTGGTTACATCATTTATGTAAGAATTATAACCAAAATCGCCAAATATGTTTTTGTATACATAGATGTTCTCAATAACTCATAATAGATCCATGTTCATATCCCTAACTCTAACATGGTAATCCCATAACTTCCTCTCCCCGATGTATTTGAATAAGTTTTTGTTGAACTCGCTTGGACATGATTTAGGAGAGCGATAAATCCAATACAATTTTATTTTTTCGATCAGATGCTCTTGAGTCTGAAAGCGAATTTGATGAACTTTTTCTTCCAAGGTGTTCCAGACATAAAAATCTAAAGGCATAAGGTCGGGGCTTCTTAATGACCACCTTACGGGATCGTAACTTCCAATCCATTGCATCCCAAAATATTGATTCATTAAGCTCCATACATTCCGGCTCTTATGAGCTGGGCAGCCATCCATTTGAAACCAGACATTTTGTCTGTTAGCCAGCACAGGCATTTCATCCAATATGTCTGTCAAGCTGCTTTGGATCAATCTGATGAATTCTTCAGCGTTTAGTCGATCGGGAAGTATTACTGGTCCGAAAAGTTTACCTCTTATGACTGCCAACCACACGTTGAACCTCAACTCATGTTGGAAATAAGAAACAATGGTCGCATGGTGGTTTTCTCTTTTCCAAACATGAGTCAAGAGTGTCAAGACATTTTTATTATTGACGCGAATTTTACCGATTTTTGGTGCATGAGGGACATACCGTTTTCTCACCCTGCATGAGTACAAAATAAGATGCATCCCTTCAGGTACATTCTTCCTGTATAGACTAACGAGGCTGTTCTGAGTAGCAATTCGATATTTCTTTTTTCAGTCCGAGTGATTATTATAGTTTTTTTTGCTCGCGTCCAAGTAATCGAAGTACATTTAAAAGTAGCCGTTTTGTCTTTTTATTGGTTTGATTCCCTATAAATCCGTTCGGTGTAAGGTAGTAAACTTGTTGAGCTCGATCTGTTGGGGCTGTATTCTTGAGCTCAATAGAAGAGAAAGCGGACACTTCAGTTTATTGCATATCGATTGTGTATTTTCCTTCTCATTTTTCTCTCGGTCTCGGTTGTTCAACTACCTAGAATTCAAGAATACAGACCCTGGTGAATTACGCGAAGAATGACAAAGTGTACGCCAAGTGGTAGAGAAAGCTCTGGAAATGACATCCACAAGAAATCCTACATCGAGTTAAGAGGTAACACAGCACCCCGTTAACTTGGAAAGTCAGCTTTAACCTGTTGGTGTTCTAACACTGCTGGAAATACGATTTCCTGTAGTTTTGAAGCTGAGTACTGACTCCATTGTGCGATCAGTGCAAGTCTTGGTACTGGCTAGAGACGAAATCCTTAATATCTGGGGCGCGTTCGAGTTCGTATCAAATTTTCTTCCTTTCAATTCATTTAGTAAAGTTAACACCTTCTCATTTCTATTTGTACATCATTCCAAATAATAAACTGAGGATATCCAGATGAGGGAACATTGGATAAACAGAATAATGAACTACTTTGTTATATTAAGAAAAAATACCGATATAGTTATGTATTTCACCTGGGAACTGACTAGAAAAACGTATACTAGCAAATGGAACTGATTCCGAGCAACTTTAGAAATAGTGAATTCATATTACCTATATCATTCATGTGTTTCCAACTTCCTTATGCATAATGACATTCTCAACCCGAAGACGTTGAATGAGTTCAGTCCTGTAATATGATAACATTGATATCTTACTCTCTTAATCTCAACATTGTGTCATCAAAGTCCTGAATTTCTCGATTGGTTTGTTCTTTATGACAGTCCTAGTATTTCGATGTATTCAGAAAATCTCTGAGAAAAGCCAGAAATGTTTTACAGTCAATCCATACTTATCAAGTCCTACTCTATCTTGATGAAGTTACTCTCGGGACAACCTGTATAACTATAGAAAAAACATACCTTTTTACTTCCCATTATTAATCTAGAGTCTTTTAAGTTATCATTGTCGATTTATTATTTTCCACATCCTCTGTTTTTGCAAATCGAACGAAACACCCTTTTTATTCTGTAGACAATAGTTCGATAGCACTTTGGAAATTGAACCTCTTTGGGAATAAACCCCTACATATAATATCCAACCAGAACGGTTATTGCTATAATAAAGAGCACACCGTCTGGCACGCGTTCGGATGGAAACAAGAATATTCGGGGGAAAATCGAATTTTTTCTGGTGAAACTGAATTGGTTTTGAGGATAGTGACTCACATACAATGAGTGCCTTCCATTCTCGTGCACTTTTTTGTGTTCCCTGGAAAATAGTTGACAGCTGAAGTCAATAAGCATAATTTAAACATGAAGGGCTCAGGAATAATCTTCAGTAGGTGTCACCCTAGGTGTTAAGCTATAGATATATAATTATTACAGAAGTTGGCAGAAATATTTGTCCTGTATTTTTGTTCAAATCTTCTACTTCCCGGCAAAAATAAATGATTAACACAAATTAGTCATGATTTCCTACCATCATGAATAGATTCGTTCTATTTTCGTTGAAGTATGTTGCTCTGTCGATTTCAAATGAGACCGAAACCACGGTCAGCATCTACACTTTGTAGACAAAATGGAATTCAGTGAGTACTTTGAGTGATGGTAGTTTTTCAGTTCCATTTAGATCGTAATATTTGTTGATTTAAGTATCTGCGAGTGTAATCTGAATTAATTCCGGTTATTTCCCACTACTCTCAATAATTGATAAATGATGATTAGTACAAGGTACAAGATACATGTAGAAAGCTATTTTTATTATTCTTGATTTACTTATTACGTTGTTGTTCTATTGTTCTTCCTATTGTTGTTTCTATTGTCAGGATAGTGAGATACTGATAGAAAATAGGTACGCTAGGGAAGTTGTCAATTCAGACGTAAATTGAGAAAGACGTTGGAATTGACTTCTTCGGAAAAATAAATCAAAAAAGAGTTCAAAGATAACAAAAGTCGAGACGCGACCGTTATCTAGAAATTAAAAGGAGTTACGACGGATTGAATATTGAGGCGTAAAGGTGTATCAAGTTGTTTTAGTTTAAACTGTTCAAACTGCTCAGAAGAATAATATAATAATTACCCCAGACATTTATAAAAACCTACATACATATAAAATGTCAATTTCACTAAGCAATGCAACTATTTTTGAATTTTTGAGACAAAAACCGATATGACACCTTCTCTTTAATTCCCTCTGCAGCCTCTATACAAGGGAAAATGGAAAAGTGTTCACCAAATTTTTTTCATTCGTTATTCGCTTCAATGATTTCTAATATCAAGCCTTGTTGATTTAATCATAAAAAAAAACACAATAATGCTTCATATACTTTCCTCTGAAATAACTCAATTTGGATATTGAGGCAATATACATCGGGTCCCAAAATTCAACGATAAGTCGGCGCCGTAGGGTGGACATAGTCATAACTACTTCAGGAAGAATACGGACAAAAATTCATCTCAATTTTTTATGGAATTACAGAATATATTATGAAATTTTTTGAAAATTAACACCCTTCATAATATTTCAAGTTACCACGGCGACAATTTTTAAAAAATTTTTGTTTTCATTTTTGTATCGGCAACTTAAGTAGTACTGCTGCTCACCACAACTCCTAAAACTCCTCGAATTCTTATAGTTTTTACACAAAAAATAATCAAAATATAAAATAAAATTTTGAACTCATTAAAGAGAAGATTCTTGAGGACAACAGAAACGCTTTTTGCCCTCACCATTTTTCCGAATGAGCTCGTTTCAAAGATACAGAGTGTTGAATAACCACGGTATTTTCAGTTATATCTCACATGATATGCATGATTTGTCGAATACTCTTCTTCAAACCTATAATAAATGTTAATTTTTATACTGGAAGTCTTGGAGGTACTTTTTCAGAATTCGATCCTAGTCTGCATTCCGTTAAAAAACACTAAACTATCATCGATAATTTTTATAGTTCAATGCAAAAAATACCAAAATACCATTATAAAGAATAGTGAGGCTAGTAAGTTATCAGCTTTATTCATTCATAATAATGGAGAAATTAATGAAATAAAAAAGGTCACTGATTACAAAAATGATATGTACCTACAAAATTTTATAATTATCTATTGAAAAGTGGAAAATACTTAATGGGTCATAATAATTGGTTTAATTAACGTAATCTTCAAAATTGTAAACATTCAGTGTGGAGTAGACAGCAAACTTTAGCGATGTCAGATAAATCACTTGTTAGAGTACATTATCTTTCTAATGCTCAAATGAGAACCGTAATATACCTTTTAATATTATGTTATGCCAGGAATGTCCGTTTCTGAAACATGATATTTTGATTCAGAAGACTCCAATTCTTACGAGGGAAGACGATTTCGTTAAAAATGAATCCATCACCTTTTTTGATATCTTTATTGCACAAGTGCTTTTGACACACAACTTGATTTTAACTCGATTCTTGTGGTGGGGTTTTTTCCAATTGTCTCTCAGAAATGTACTTGAAATTTGTTGGTTTCTTTTTACTTGTCAACGCCAAACCACCCTTTCAATCACGCACGTTTTAATATTTCACTATGAATATGTGTATGTCTTATATCAAAAACTGAAAATTAATTGAATATGTTAATCGTTCTTCACCACTACGGGACGACAGTTCTCTCAGTCACCTTGAACTAGTTTGAATCTAAAGCTAAAAAACTCGTTTTACTATGATCGCCAGCGAGAATATTGATTGTCTATTGGTACATTTTAGCGGACAAATAATCTGTGTTAGCGAACGCTCTCCTTTTCTCCTCTCTCCATACACCTGACATTTGGCATATATCAGTGATGAGCATATTCTGAGAAAGCTCGGCCTAATGAGTAATGGTACCTGTCAACCTAAGACAAAATAGTTTCGAGAGCACTCTCAAGCACTCTCCGACACATGTCAATACTAGTCTCCGAGACTGAACGAGTGTCAAGTGCTTAGATGAACAACGCCGTGAGATTAAGCTAGAAACTATCTCTCCAGGTTTTAACTCAGGTGGACATAGGGTTTTATTTCCACTTTAGTCGAAACTGATGTGATATCGCTATATTATTCCTATCTTACGAAACACATTTCAATGCGGCGTCGTACAGTTTAGCGGTCACTGTATATCTTCTGCCACTTAATTTAGGGCTTGCCCTGTATTTTCCAATTTAGCAGTCTCGGTCTTGGGATGTTGATGTCCATGAATCGGCCCATATCTTAGGAGGTAGGTCTACATGCTGTTCTTCTGATAGTTGGCCTTTCCTTGAATGCTAGCCGACTTTCCCCCATTCTATCGACATGTGCCTTCCACTCTCGTCTTTTCATCCGAACCCATCTGACTACATCTGTTATCTGATCACAGGTAACTGAGCGAAGAGGGTAAGTGTGCGCAGTGCGTATATCTCGACTATGCAATGTATGAATGAGGGGTTCATTTGGGTGAAGCAAGGACGCAGAATCGCCAAATTAGTTTTTAATAGGAGTGCACCGTGCGACGTTCCGTTAATTTTTTATTTGCAATCAATCAAATTTACTAGTTTCCTTGTTGATTTTTAGCATCTCTGCAAATTCTGCCAGGTCCAAGTTCCGAGTCCAACAATGTTGAACAATATTTAATTCGATCATGCGCATATTAATCTATTTAATTAATTAAATTAATTAATTTAAGGTTCTCTTAGCTGCTCAACTCTATAAGAACGTCAATTCAAATTTTGGCTTACTGGGGAAAGTGTGCGCAGGTAGGTGTGCGCATAGATTCATTATTGATGACAATATTTTGTAATTTGTTTTGATTGTGTGGTGCTCACACTTACCCGCAATACGGGGCATGAGAAAAAAAACGTTTTTGTTTGTTTGCTTTTTGATGTTTTTTATAGATTACAAAATTCTCTATCTTATGAATATGTTTTAATTTTCCTAGCTTCAACATTTGAAACAGGGTATGCCTTGAAAGGCAAAAGTGCGTACAGTTGCTTCGAATGACTCTATGTCTAATGTCGGAGCTATGTTTTCTGTCCTAGAGGGTTACTCCAGCTATTGATCTGAGTGTTTTCATCTCTGTTGTTCAGAGAAGGTGTTTTGTCCTGCTTGGATATATCCGCTCAAATATTGTAATATCGAATAAAATATATAGACACTAGAACATAGAATGAATGCAAAAATCCGTGGAAACAATGATGAATAAGTCCTTATACAGACATTTCAAGCGTCGGCTTAGTGCCGCAAGCAGGTACTGGGTTCAACCTCGAGAAGAAATTTTCTAGTCGATACGGTACGCCTATCATTCACTGTTGGGTTAACAAAAATTCCCCACAAAAAAAGTAAACTCTTACAATAATTGAAATACCTTCTTCACAAAAAAATTTTTTGCAGATAAATGGGGCTGTTATTTTGATTCCCAAATAATCGAGTTAATGATTGAAGAATTTATGCGAAGAATATTTTCATAGCACCTTATATGAAATAATATGCCTAGCTTTTTTCACAATCTTCAACCATATCAAAACCGCCAATACCTTCTCGATTAATGTTAAAGGCGATTTCGAAATAAGTTTATATAAAGTAACCCTTATGATCATTGAGAAATCAAGCCTGAAAGTCCTTCGAACTCTGTATAATTATGATTTTTTGATAAGTCTCCTAAGTTTTGCCCTTGAACTTCAATGTTATTTGTATTCTTGTAAATATTTCGAACTAGATTATTGTACAATTGCATATACCTAAGCTTGATTATTAAAGGCAGGTTTCATTCCGCCTTTATGTATCACCCTCCTGAAGCAGTTACAGCGAAACGATTATCTGAATTAAAATTTGTGTGTTTACAAATCCCTTCTCTCAGTGTTTGTATTAGATAGGATGAAGTGATGAACAACTTTTTTCCCTCATTGCGATCTTTAAATAAACACGGTCGGTCGAAACGTTGAACGTTAATTTATTTTCGTTGAGTCTTTCAGAATCACATTATGAAAGCCACCTTTTCATTGTTTCACTCAGAAACGAATGGAAGTTACATAGAAGTATTAGTTCAAGGTTTTATATTTGTGATGAGCTCGTGCCAAATATCATGAAAATTCTGTTCTTCGTCCGAAGTTATTAGACTTCACATTTCCCATACTTATAGACGAACTATTTTATTATGTTCGAAAACCTTCTTGTTCATGATATATTTTTCCAAAACAATTCCCTCATGAAGTTCCATTTATAGATAGTATTATCCCAGCAAACCAACATGTTACATGCATAAGGGTGCTACATAACATAAACAGAACATTCGAAACACAACTGTGGATTTATAAATAAATATTCCATATACATAACGTTCTCATTTCACGTGATACATATCAAACATAATATAATATTTATGTATCATATACATTAATTTGTTATATTTTTCATGAAAAGTATATGGTATATCAATTTCGTATTATCTATGATATGTATCATTTTGAATGAGAATGTTATGTATATGGTATATTAATTTATAAATGCACAATTTTCATTCAAATGTTCTGTTAATTTTATGTAGCAGTCAGAGCATTAAATTCATATTATTGCGATATGAGAGTATCATAACATAACATATACTTATAAGTATTAATTTTTCAGCAGTCATCTCGATAATGAAACTTACTTATTGAATCGTAAAAAAGTACGAACATCAGTACTGAAAGTAGCTGTTATCGAAACTGTTTTATTCAATTTCCTACTACTAGCGGATAGAATCCGCCAAAATAGGCGAATTATAAATTTGATGAACTTTGATAACTCAACTTTCATAACCTGAATTATTGACGTTCGGAGGAAAAAGAAGGGCTGTGTGATTATGCTGAATGTTCACATTCATGCATCAGTATGACAAATTTATTATATATATTATAATATTTGCAAGGATAGTAAACCTGATTCCATTCGTCAGAGATACAATATTGTGTATATCTGATGATTTTGTGTGACAAATGAAAAGCAAATACTCGAGTTATTTTTTAAAACATAAAGAATGCGATTTTAGTTTGAGTTTTGAGAATTATTTGGTTTCCGCATTGATATAAGAAGCAATTTTTAATCCATACAGTTAATATGGTGCACTTATATGAATAGTCACATGTTTCCATAGCTAGATAGGTTGGAAGGACCACTCAGGAGCACAAGATGACGAAAAGTAAGCAGGTTCGAGCCCGGAAGGAGAAGGAATTTTAGGTCGGAGCGGGAGAAACCACACGGATCGTAGACATAGGTTACTAAAGAAGTCTCACGTATAAATACTGACAATCAATCAGGTGCAACAATAAATTATCGTTTTGGTACAGTTTTTGCCCAAAATAAGTACGTATTTCACCAAATATGGCGATCCATTGAATTTTGGATGTCCTTGTATTTATTGAGGTTATATTTCAAATTGGTAGCAGATGTTCTGTACCAGAGCTATCATCCTTTGCACATAGCATGTAAGGTACAAAGTACCTACCTATATGTGTACCGAACATGTAATATTGCAGTTTCGTTACAGTATACATAGCGAAAGGCGGACATAGAGCTCTCGTTGGACAGATAACGGACAGATCGTGTACGGAACTTTGCTATGTAACACGGAACGTTGCAATATGTATGATACGTTGATGTTATGCAATTGTGTTTGCTGGGATTATATTCACAATTTCCAAATTATAAATAACTTCACTTTTTATGTAGAGTATCCATAATTATTGATTTTTTTAGGCAAAAAAGGTTTCGAATGAAATGGAAAAAATCTAATATGAGTTCCCAACTGATATTTATTGAATTTGAAAATTAATGCTTTTATCTTGTGAACTTTTCTAGTTGAGTAGTTGAGGGAAGTTCTGATGACTCTATCTGTCAACTATGACATTAAATTAAAGTTCACTGTGAAATTTAATCGATTAAGCTGACAAATTACTACTTGACTGTTATATCTGTATACAAATCAACAAAGGAGGTTTATTAATAAATTAATTATTATAATTTATTTTATGTTAGAAAGCATAAGTAGTTTAATAAAGTAGTTATACTGGATAATTTGTGTTTTAATGCTCCTTATAGAAACTGCAACTAATTCTGTGATTTGTTAGCCTCTAATGATTTTGTCCGTAGTGTTGTAGAGCCCACAAGAGGATTGAACTGTATTTACAATGTATTTATAAATTTTTCATTGGATAGTTATAGGTCGTAGGTGGCTGATTTTGTGTTTTTCGATTATGGAGCTCAGGTGGATGGTGTTGACGTCGTGGTGGCGCCAGGTCATGTGGGTGCTGCGACGAAGAAGGTTCCACCATTGATTCAGAGAGGGTTCAATTCATTCCACATTTTGAGTCGTTTTTCGTGGGATTTTGGTTGGTGATGACAGAAGGCATGTTCATGAGGGATTCAGTATTTTTGATAATCAGGTTCTCAATTCATTCTTAACTTCATTTTCTGAAAAAGGAATGAATGCGTAATCGATTGACTATTGAAAGCGAGGGGTGAACCGGTCATGAAAATGTTGTACACCACAATTCAGACAATTCACGCAATTCCTATAATAGCATATAAAACAATTCAGACAATTCAACAATTCACACAATTCATGAAAATTCATGGCAATTCACGGACAATTCAATACAATTCATGGCAATTCAATACAATTCATGACAATTCAATACAATTCATGACAATTCAATACAATTCAGGACAATTCAATACAATTCATAGTTATGTATTTTTTTTTGAATATATATTTTGGGAATTTTCTTCACATCACACTATGAGAGGTCTGAAACCACTCAATAATATGTGTTATAGATATAGCCAGATAGTAGTTAAGGCTAACTGAGGCTAGCTTACAGAAATTGCTTCTATCCATGGATATCCTATACTTCATTGTTTGATGTACTATTAACCTCCCCTCATCAACATAGTTATATAGTTATATAGGCTGATTCAAACAACTTTGAAATTCAATTGAATAAAATGTTGTGAAAACGACCTAATATAGGATAAGAGCATTCCCTTCCATAACGACAATTTTGGATTTTTCCAAATTGAGGTATAAAATTGTGTGATCCGAAAAAATACATTCAGGTAAATTTTTAAAATTCCCTCAGCAAATGGCTCTAGAGTTATTCTGTGCATAAAATCTTTTTGGTCAAAATGGGCAACCCTAATATTGAATACAACAGAGCGTACCCGTTCGTAACGACAATTTTTGTAGGTTTTTCCAAATTGAGTTATAAAATTTTATGAAGCGAAGAAATACTTCTAGGTGGAATCTTTTGAATCAGTACCTTCTATCAAACGCAAATTGATCCAGTAGTTGAAAAAAATGGTTACTGTGCAAGCTATTAATTTTAAATCATACATCAACATGTCGAGTTATTTTATGGAATTTTATGAAAGTATGTGAAGTACTACAAAATAATAACACAACTTACCAGGTTTCAGAAACATGGTGCGTTGAAATCAAGATTGTGTTCTCATGAAAGTTGTTCGTTCAATTTATATGGAATAACAAAGAGCTTACAGAATAACCATCAAGAGATTCGACACACGTGCTGAAATATCTATGTCTACTTTTTGAGTGCTGAAAACAATTATTAATATTATTAATTCATCTTCACTGATTAATCAACTAAAAATATATCCCTCTCCGAATTGCCCAATTCGGTAATCCTTAGTGTGTACCTACATATCTAGGAATTCATTCAACGCGAACCTTAATTATTACATTACTAAAGCTCTATTGATTACAAACATTAGACAAATAATTTTTATTTTAGACTTGGAGAGACATCTGCAAGCGAGTCTCCAAGTCTTAGATGAACCTCCGAATGATCTTTGTCAGGTTGAGAGGGAAGAAGCTGTGAATATATAATTGACATTATTGCAATCGATATACCGATATAGACCGACATTTCGAATTAACATCTTCTCAGAAATTATAAAAGTGTTAAAAATGAGGTTGAAATAACCAAAATTATATGATATGCATTGAAGAAAGAACGCCCGTTCTTAACAATGATTTTAATGGGTTATTCCCAACCATTGAACTAAAGAAAGAACTTTCTTTAGTTCAATGTTCCCAACAGAGTAATAAAACGGTTTCAACCAGGAAGGAATCGTTTCAGGTACCTGCTATTGAACGCAAAGAGATCGGGACCAATATTCACCAATATTGTTGGTGAATAGTCCCTGTACAGGTTAACAATGTGTTTTGATGACTGTTCATGATGTAAAATGTTATATCGAACCAATTTACTCTATTCTCAAGAATGCACATGTCTCGAGAAAATTTTAAATTTTTAACTTTGAATCCCTCCAGGCCCGTACGGGCTGCATGACAATGAGTTTTGATGATTTTCATTGGTATAAATCAAGGTATGAATAATATCCGATTGCACCATATCTCATTCTTTTTTCAAGAGAAACTCAAATCCTAAAACGAGCATTAATATCTTTTTCAGAACTGTAAGAATTGTATACTGAACAATACAGTTATCCTTAGAGCGCGGCGTTGACAGATTGTAACTGTGGATGAAAGAAACCTGGCTTCACACCCGTAGGAAATTATTGTGTATCAATAAGAAATAATGAAAAAATTTGATGTTGTATAATTCTTACCTGCTCAATCTTATATCACTTTAATTCAAATCACAAAATACAGAAATTAAACTCGAGGTTTGCACTATTGAGCCGGCATGCGACTATATACATGTCTACATGAATATGACTATATACATGTCCATATACATGTGCAAACCTCCCTTTCTGCGTCCTAATAGTTGGACAGGTTGGACACCTGTGAATTGCAAGACAGCGAATCGCCCAACAATTAGAAAATGCATTGCAATTCATAACAATTCCAGACAATTCATGAGAATTTTCGAACAATTCACGGAAATTAATAGTTCAGAACAATTCTTTATAATTTACGGCGGTGGGCAAGTTTCCTAAAACTCCAAAATCGAATTCAAATTATTTATGGAAACCCATTTCCATTAGTTATCCAACACGTAAGAGATTCGCTTCAAAATTCAGATATACACCCTTCGAAACTTAATAAACATTCGATTGTGTAAAAGCGTGTAACGTAGAATGCCATTACTATAGTCTAGTAATTTTTGTCCATTCGACACCAGTGAAACCGATTAAGAAAATATAGAATTCCATATCCACCGAAATATCCACATATTACAAAAAAAATTTCTGAATTCCTTAGAACATATCCATGTTCTATAAGAGAGCTCTTCTGAAATCACAATTTCCGACCGAATGCAATGTGTTGAAATTCTAAAAAAATAAATTTCGATATATGTATTTGAGTTATAAAAATTCTTAGATTTTGAAATTTAGAAAAATAGCCCATTCTCCACAATTCTCGACAATTCTCAACAATTCCTGACAATTCACACAATTCTTGGCAATTCACAACAATTCTTGACAATTCACCACAATTCCTGGCAATTCATGACAATTCTCAACAATTCTTGGCAATTCAATTCAATTCATGACAGTGGCGGCTCATGATCTAGTTCACTAGGGGGCTACTTTAAGAATAATAATAAAAATATGAAATTTTAAAACCAGTTGTCCGCAAAATTTTATGCAATTTAAAATTATTTTCGAAACATACCTGTTCTTATCTACTTGCTCGTTGTGCTTAATAATATTATTCCGATATTCTAATTGAGCAGCGATATTAGTCGTAACCAGAAAAGCTAATTCTGTCGAACAATTTACATGCTTGGTAGATAGCTCATGCTTCTTAATTTTTTCATTAAGGTGCTTCAAATCTCTAAATCCTGCCCTTGCCCATACGTTATCAATTGTTATACACTTGTCTTGAGAATCGTCTTGCTTAAGAAGTTTTTGGAGTTTTATCTGCCTGGGTAAAATTTATCGGGAGTCAGTCTACCCAGCAGTTGAATACGGATTTTTTCCGCTAGCGAAAGCCTCGCGAAATCAGTTTTTGAAATATTTTGAACACTATTGTCCGCCGTGATTTTAAAACGTAAACAAATACGAACGCACGCTAGGTTGTCTATACGCTAGCCGGCAGCGGCTAGAATGAAGCGGATAGGGGCGACTTTTATCGTAGCCCTTTTACTCCTTAAAACGACCGACACGAAGAGTTGCGGCTGGAGCCGAATGACTGTCCGAATGCAAGAATTCGGGGCTACACGATTCATCGCCCATGCAGGGACGAACTGCTAGATTATGATTGAAATAAACAAAACTGCAGGAGTCGCATGAAAGTTTTACATTAATAAATTATATAAATAACCGTGGAAAGTAATATTTTCATTGAAAATCGTATGGGAAAGTAAATAGCATAAGAGGATTGATTTCTTGTGATTTATTGTATGGGGGGCTGTAGCCCTATAGCCCTCACAGACCAGCCGCCACTGATTCATGACAATTCCTGCAATTTGTACACCACAATTCACGACCGGTTCACCCCTCGATTGAAAGATATGTATAAATATTATCAGACTGCTGAATTACGAATTGCTCAGGATGAGTTGAAACAAATTAATAAAAGCAAAAGTAAACAAGCTAAAATAAATGCTTGTGATCAAATTATAAAAAACTCTACTTAACTCCCTCGAACAATGTGTATTTTAAACAAGGTAACAAAACTCTACGAGAGCTATTGCCCCTCTATCTATCCTCAAGCTTCCAGCAAATACTTCTTGTCAGTAGTCGAGCAAACCATTTGGGAACTATCGAATAGTGTTTTTGATCCTGTTGGTATGGTTACGAATAAGGATGGAACACTTTTCTCAATAAGGATTAATTCAGATGCATACCACCCGCCGATTTGAATATCAACAAGTATTACGATCTGAATTGAACTAGCCAATTTGCAATCATCAGATCCACAAATGCAGAACTCTCCATCGAAGAAAAGCAGTTGCTGACCATGGTTTCGGTCTCATTTGAGCTCGTCAGAGCCACATAGCTTCTTCTACGATGGAGAACGTTTGGAATTGATGGACTCTTATTCAATACTAGCAAGCGCTATTGAGGACTATCCAGTCAGTAAACAGAGCACTACTGAGTACTACACAGCAACACAAAGCGCCACCCAGTATGAAACGATATCCGATTCAATCCCCTCCAAATAGATACCAAGACGAGGACATATATGTCCCATATTTTCTCTAATTCAGTACGCCGCCGCCGATTCGCTTTGCGGACAACATGCGTGTGACGAATTGGGAAGTCCAGGAACACGTTCACATCACGGCAGAAATGATGGTAGCGGTACAATAATCAAGAATAATCACTCCTAAACGGGGAGGCAATGAATACAATAATATAAGGATTAATTCAGATGCATACCCGCCGATATGAAAATCAATAGATAAGTGTAACGATCTGAATTGAACTAGCCAATTTGCCATCGGTACCCTGAAGATTTGTACATCGCATATAAAAGGTGTCCAGATTGCCTCAAGGTTTCGATTCCTATTGTTTGAGGGTGGTGATGTTGTGCGGATGGAGAATTACACGTCTATATCCTTGGTTCCGGTTTAATCGAAGATTTTTGAGGAGCTGCTTTGTTCACAATTAGTAAATCACTTCAAAACAAATAACTTGTTCAGTACGGCCCAGTTTGTTTTACTTAAGGCTAAAAGTACTTTGGGGACAATTTTGGGTTTTGTTGAACATACTCTTGAATGTTTTGAAGTGGTCTTATTTGCTATTTCTAGACTTGGCGAAGACCTTCGACATCGTGGCGCGTCCGGTTTCGATTGGGAAACTTGCGGCGTATGATTCTCGGGAGATAGTTCTGATTTGATAGATTTTTATCTTTCAAATATATATCATGTATAATACAATGACGATTTGTCGGGTAAACAAAAATTACACTTGGCTCACCGCAAGGTTCTGTTCTTGGTCCTTTCAATGATTCGTAGTTTCTTAAATAGATATAACATCATTCTTTTTGCTGATGAAACTGTTTGACCTCAGGGAGTTGTCTGTGGTGCTGGCGGAGGGCGCTGCTGCGTGGAAGAGGGCTTTTGACGGGTTCAAATCGAATGGGTTGGTCGTGAATTAACGAAAGACTACTGAGTTAATATTTTCCCTTTAAAAAATGCGATGACAAATATCCGTTAAGTTCTGCGAAGATTTTAGGAGTGACTCTGGATTCCTGCCTCCGGTGGGACGTCCATCCTGATCATCTGACTGAAAAGTTATCAGGTCATATTTTAATGCTCAAATCGTTCACGATTAGGTTATCAAGCGATGTACTAAGAGTTGACTATTTTGAAGTGGTTGAGGTGTTTGATGTGAGTATACTGATAATTGCAGGCCAAGCTTGTGTATCGATTTCGATGTTTGACATTAGGTATTTTAATTATTTATGGAATTGTGAGTACCTATATCCTTTTTGTATTCTGATGACGAATGAAAATAATTGTTATACAAGGTGGGCTTTTTAAAACGAAACAGACGAGATAACAGGCGGAATAAATTCATTTCGAAAAAATGCTCGGACACGACGATTTTTGTTTCCAGGGGGACAACTTTTAAGGTCAAATTCACAACTATATCGCTTCAACCCTTGGTGTTTGAACACCAATCCCTAAATTCTGAATAGGAAAGAAAGGGTAAGTGATACCTCATTTGAAAGGCCTTTTTATCCTGAATTCAGCATATCAATTTTTTCCTCATTGAAGGCATTCATTTTCGAGATATTCAATTTGAATTGAATTGAATTTCGTACAGTACCAGTCGTTCCGCTAACCATGCTTTGTGAAATCATCAATTATTTGACTAATTCATTCTGTGGTTACGATAGTAACAGTTAATTGTCAACATTAGACAACGAAATAATTTATTATCGGTAATTACTTTCCTCAACAATTAAGGTGGTTGTTTCGTCTGTTTCGTTTTAAAAAGCCCACCCTGTAGTTGTGAAGCACGAATAAAAATAATGATTATGATTAGTTGTTCAAGAGCTACTTATGATATTCATTATACTATTCTCATTGGTTTTCAGGATATCATTTTAAATTTTTCCACTGAAAATAATTATTTTTCCATTTTGAATACATGCCATGATTAAATGATGATCTTAAATTCAAGAAAAATGTAACCTGAGTTTTATGACTTATTCATTGAGCAAAATTTAAAAGTGAACCATGAGTATGATTATATTTACCAAGAGCTATCGAAATGTGCTATCGAAAAAACTGTCGAAAGTAATTATAGAAGGTTGGGAAAAGCCGTTTCACAAAAAATTTCTCATATTTTACTGATTTTCATAATTGAGTGATGAAGTGACAATTATTGGCTCTTTATTCTTTAATTTCTACTTTCGGTACTTTTCGCATTTTCTGGTTCAATCAAATATAGTAATACAATGGTTCATAAAAATCTATTTCGAGCAAATTCATTTAAAATGACCACCAACAGGGGAATGTATCAAGTGTTGTGTTCATCAGGATTGGTGGCACGAACAATAATGCACTGCTTGTAAAAAGGCGCTTTTGTATTGACAATAAACAGCATTTCTCTAATATTGTAACATTTTGATGACATTATTTTGTAATTTGTTTTGATTGTGTGGTTCACTATGCACTGCGTTCACTTACCCCGTGAGGGTGCGCACACTTACCCGCAATACGGGGCATGTGAACGCACTCCGACTTTCTCTATTAAATTCTTTTTTTGCGGAAAGAAAACGTTTTCGTTTGTTTGCTTTTTGATGTTTTTTATAGATTAGAAAATTCTCTATTTTATGAATATGTTTTAATTTTCCTAGCTTCAACATTTGAAATAGGGTATGGCTTGAAAGGCAACAGTGCGCACTGTTGCCCCGAATGACTCTATCCATGGACATATGTATATTAAAAATTTGAAGGATAATTCAAAAATATGAGAATTATCTTTGTTTATTTTCAAGAAATATCTCTCTTTATTCTCAAGAAATATCTTGTAGCTTTCGAGAAACCCAGATAATGAATTGGAAAAAAATTGGCAGAAATTATCTCTTTACCATTCAATTTTGTAAACCATTCGAGTATTTCGAGTTTTTCAATTTCGTATTGAAGGTTCTCCTTTTGATTTCGCTGAATGAATAAATCCAGTGAACCGATAATGTAGGTGTGATACACCTACTGTAACGTTCGAATTCTCGCAGCAGTTTTGAGCGTCAGAGTTCGAGTGCATTCAATATTGCGCCATATGCGTTGAATGTTTGTTGATCCATCTTTCCATACATTCATTGAACCGGGGCAATCTGAATTTGGTGACTGAGAGAGATATATTGATGCGGTGAAGCGAACCGTCGAGAAATTTTAAATTTCTATTCTCGTAATGAATCAAGTTGTTTTTCTTTTTTTATAACTCGATTTTCTTTATTGTTTTCAGTTTAATTCTGTAAGAACGCCGTACCTTCATTGTTGACTCGCACTGGCTAGATAAATTGCACCTTGTTCATGCTTTTGGTCTGAATTATAAGGAGATTTCTATCTAATTGCAGAGGATAAGTACCCCAAGTGGAATTATTTGCATGCAACTTGCAAATTGTGTAAAATTTTATTGTTACATAAACGAAGAAAATTTAGATTGATATTAAGAGTCAGGCTAAGTAGTTGAGGACAAAAATTAGTTATTAATAAATTGATAGGTAGAGAAGATAGGTTGTAAACATAAAAATTACTAATATATGGTTAGATAATTCTTCTATTTTGAATTATTTACTTCTTGGTTCACACCTTCAGAAGAAAGGAAATAAACCAACTATTTTGGTAATTCCTTAAATTGTTAGGTGGTCAGGCATTGGAATCGCCTGGCGCCCCTTAGTTTAAATTAAAGAAAAATTTTAGATTGGAGATGAAGCACCTATCCCTTGTGAGTTAGCTGGTAACCCTTTTGTCAACAAGCCTTTCTTTTCTTATTACAGTGTACTATAATATGAAAGATATATTGTACTTATAATATACCCGTTACAACCTACTGCTCCATTAATCATTTTATAGGTCAATTTGAAATGATCTCTCATACAGGTCATAAATCAAACTTGTATTCTCTTCAGAAGCAGAAAGATTTTGAATGCACTGAGCTGATCCAAGAGTTTTTGACAGAAACAAAAATCGCTCATCGCTGCTGATTTTTCGTCCAAAAAAGGCAGATATTTAATGATGAAGACTTCCCACTAAGTTAATCGACAAAATGAAATTTAGGACAAGAAAATGTTAATTGGCGACATATTTGTTAATTGAATTGTTTTACTACTCCATTCTTGTATATTTTGTAATCGTAAGGAGCTCTCGATTATAAACACTGAATTCCTCAAATTAATTCAGCATCTTGAAGGGTAATTGAAAGGGAACTGAATTTCATTCAACCAGAATGAAGACAACGCTGATTTATTTTTCATTCAGATTCTGCTTTGTTGGTAACATTCAGATATGCCATGCGTTTCCATCCTCTCATCGACAAATTTCCCAGTTGGTTGGAGATCATGAATATTTAGGTAACGTTGTGGTTTACGTGATGGTTTTCCTGCATAATGAAGAGTTATCCGAATGAATAGTATGCCGTCCAGCTCTGTAGATAAGTCGGCAGACACACATAAAATTCATTTTATGAACGAAGAGGCCCTCGTTAAATGAATAATTCGAAGAATTTTTTATAAGAAATATACCGGGTGTACCAGGTTGCCTGTTGATCCCTTAGGACTTTGTTTTTCCAAAAAACATTCCTCATAAAGTACAGGGTCGGCAATATTCGATGAGATTGAATGGATAGTGACCAAAACCACATTCCTCTATTTTCTTTTGTTTTGAAGTTATGAGTGAAAACTCATTTTTCGGTCCTTTCAATTGGTGCCTTTATTTCGTAAAGTTTCAGTGATATCGAAAAACAACTGTAACATTATATGGTCACATTTTTTTCAATCCGCCACATGAATGATATAAAAGTAACTTTGTTAATTTTCAATATACACCTTTTTTTTCCTATTACAATCCAATATTTTTCAATTCGAAATATCTGTTGTATCTATTATTGTTCTCTCCAAAAAAAAACACAAACTAGTTTTCATCGATATTTTTATGATGCGTGTAGAGCTTTATGCTTCTACTAATATATTGCGACAGGATACCGGAGACTTTGACTATTACTTTTATTCCGGATATTTGAAAAGATGCTCGAAAAATGAGGAAATAACGAGAATTTCGATATCCACCTATTCTACTATACCAGTACCCACCGTCCTTCCCACGCACCTGTCTTAAATGCTGTGTAGGTACTAGTATATTCTTTATGCACTAATTGGTAATAATAATAATAATAATATTTTATTTACAAATGCATACATAGGTAACCCCTAAAATACACTTATAAATTTTTGTCGTCAAAATTACACGACTTGTCAAAAAAGGCATGTATAAACAGCTCAAAATAGTACAACAACAACATTCAAAGACCAACATAAGGCACACCACAAAATAGGTCAAGACATGAATTCTTCCAGGCTATATAATGTCCGCTCCAGTAGCAGTTTTTTCACCATTTTGCTGAATTTTGATTCGTTGAAGCTTTTAGATATACACGTAAGTATTCCCTCTCTCCTGAAGATGTCTCGACAACTCTCTCTTTGGCCCATGCCAAATATAGCTCTTATGGCTTTTTTCTGTTTTATTAGAATTTTCTGAGAACAGAAATTGGCGATGAATAAAGAACATCGCATGAAAAAAATTAACAATATTGAAGGTAAAAACTCCTATCAAAAAGATCATCAAAAAGATAATACGCAAATACAATCGGATAATCGGCATCTACGCACTAGTGCCAATACCAAAGTTAGTGAAAATCGACTTCGAAAATTTTATGCTGACGTCTGCGAATTTTGCCAATTATATGATATCTACGTCATCCTTAGTCAAGATTAATCCAAATATAAACAGAGTGGTTGAAATAAAGTATGGAATAGGAATAGGCGATAAACAAGAGAAAGCAGAGAATCTGACTAGCAATTGGACGTGAGATAATGGAGAATAATGAAGAATGCTAAAAAACTGATACTATGCAGACTGATAATAAGTACCGAAAAAAACAAGAAAGAGTGAGTTACATACAGGTCACATATTCATATTCATAATGAGTAGATTCGAGGAGCCATAAGAGGACAGTAGATTTATAATCCAAGATCCCAGAGCTACCACACATGAAACTTTAAGATTTCAGTAGATTCTCATGTGCTTTGAATACCTGCGAACTTGTGGAGCTTGCCTAGTGACACCTGAGCAGATACCAGGTGGCAAAGGTAACTAAAAATAAGTGTTACTTTACTTATTTTCACATGGCTGATTTTTATATATGTTTTAAAGAATATCATTCTGAAGTTATATCATAAGTGCCAGACAATTTCCATGGGCCAAAACTCTTGCCAGACGCTTTGAAGTTGCACAAGTAATAAATGAACTTCACATATATTGACATCTTGTGCCTGATTGAGCATTGGAAAGCCAAGGGAGAATTTGCGTATCATATTACTGGTGGATATAACCTGTCGTCATAGTATATGCGCAATTCTCGTCAAGTTTTCAACATGAGTTGTACCACCCCTGGAAAAACAAAATTACCTTCCGAATAACTAGCTAAATTTCTGACACCACACATCAGTGGATCTTTTAAAGGGAGTTGTAATTAGTCAAATTACCCAATTTTTAAAATTTCACAGATATTTTACAATTCTTCAACATCAAATTACTCGACAAATCGGTGCATCATACAAGAAAATATGAAGAATACTTTTATTTCAGAAAAGTTCAAATATTTATTATAGTTTCAAGAGTTGGGTTCTTTCAATTTTTGGTATTTTTATGGAACGTAATGATCATTATGAGAAAACTGGACGAGAATCTCTCTTTAGAAGAAGATTCATCAAGTAACTGAAGAACTATATACATAAATTCATTTTATTAGATATACCCATTTGTGAGATAGAATTGAAAAAAGCAGTAGCCATCATTTAAAACTACACCTGCACGAAGTATGGGATGTTGTGAAGGCCAAACTAGCACAGGAAAAAAAAAGAAACTGCCAAACCTGTCTAGTTAAAAAGTAACAGAACTCCCAAACAGTCAGAAAAATTAAAAATATTTGGGCAAATGATTTGGATATAAATGAAAGGAAATTCCAACAAGATAGTGTTGAAAATTTAAAGGGAAATAGAGCTGAAACGACTGTTCATCAATGAGTGAACTAATTAGGAGTAGGAAAAAATCTCTCAAAATAGACTCCTGTAGCATGAGCGGGGCCAAAACACGCAAAGCCAAAATAGGAGAAATAATCAGAACTGGATCACGCCTTCAAGATTAGTCACTAGGTAAGTGAATAATACACGAAATTATTTCAGATGCATAACACCCGCAGATAATTAAGTAAACAGATGTCACGATATAAATCGAACTGATAAACTACCCTCACTCAAAGTATTCACAGAAGTTCCATTTCGTAGACAAAGTGTGGATACTAACCATGGTTTCGGTCTTACTAGACCTCGTCAGAGCAACATAACTCCTTCGTCGACGATTCTGGAATGAAATGCCACCCCTTTTATTCGATATCAGTACCGAATATGATGTATATTCACACCGTAGCGGCATCTGACAGAGAAGCGGGAACCAACCCAATGGAATTTCGTATTTTTCGACAATTAGGCAAGGGAAAAAGCGCGAAAATGTTCCAGTTCATGGCAGTAACCGACCTTCCCTGTACATAGAAATCTTAAATGGATCAAGCCTTTAACAGTAAGGAAAGTGAATCAATAGACGAAATTTATTCAGATGTCTAACACCCTTCGATAATTAAATCAACAAATTAATGTTACGATCTATGTCGAACTAACAAACCACACTAATATCAGAAGGAAAACCTGATATAGCCCTACAAGAAACAAGAATAAATCTAAACAGATGATTGAGCTTTATGAATTAAGAGACAAACAGATGTGACAGAATCACAAGCGCCGAAGGAGGCGTAGCCATATTGGTATGAAGAATATTGGATCACAAATTGAAACAGTGACGATTGTGGCTAAAATGAATCGATAAATGATCGAAATCAGCTCGGCATATGAGGAAAGCCCCTGGCAGCGATAATATAACGAATTTTACGATGAAGAAATTACCTAGGAAAGGTAGAGTTGCTCTCCTAAATATTGGAATTGGAAAAATGATGACTGAACATTAACCGACAGAGTGGAGAAGAGCAGAGACATATTGTTTCGAAAACCATTCAAAGAGAAGAATTTCCCACAAAACTACAGACCGCTAAGCCTATGGTTGGTACTAGGAAAGGAAGTAGAAAGAGTAATAACTAGAAGACTCACGGAAGAAACCGAACACCTGAACTTCAAACCAACGGAGTAGTTTCAGAAGATTCAGAAGGGACCATTAACGGATCAGGAATTACTCACACCCACTTGATTCATAACAGAAGGAACAGAGCATTTGACAGAATGTGGCATGAATGATCAATAGATGGGATGAGATGTGTTGGATATTCGATCAAAATATGCAAGCTGATCGGAAAAATCTGAAAAAGAGAAGCTTTCACGTGAAAGTGGAAGGTGTATCATATAAACGAAAGCTGGAGTATATCAATGGTCAGTAATTAGAACACTACTGTACAACATATACATTCACCACAACATACCTAAGAATCCAAGAACTAGGCTAACGCTATATGCCGACGACACTGGAATCACGATTCGTCATTGGAAGCCAGTCATAAAGAACGAATTTAATCAGAAACTCAACGAAATAATTGACTGCTTCATAAAGTGAAAAACCAAGCTCAACAGTCAAGAGAGCCAAACTATACTACAGACAAGAAAGTTGCGAACCACAACAGATTCAGATGTTGATGGAGAAGAAGTCGAATGTAAAGATGAAACTGAATATTCAAGTATCATCCTAGAAAATGGATAGATTTGGGAAAGCCATATCAAGCAAGCCATCGACAAAACTAAAGTAGCAATGAAAAGACTAAACCCTCTCATATAGGTAGAAGAAGCAATATGTCGAAAGAGACAAAATTAAAAATCAGTTGCTAGGCCTCAACTGACCTATGAATCAGTTGCTTGAGGGATTCGTGGCAAGGAGCCATATCGAAAGAATTCAGGCCTCAGAAAACAAGCTGTTACTATGTCCTGGTTTGTCAGGAAGAAGCAGATGTATCTATTTTTACATTGGGAAACCGTCACTGAATTCATGAAGAGGAGAGCAAAGTGATTTTTCGAAGTAGCGAAAAAATACCCGAATAAAGAACTCAAGAAACTAGTGGACTACGATACAGAGGTAGTATTAGGGAGATCGGCCACCGAATGTGAAGTTGAGCGAAGCTCAGCGTTTTCAATGCTAAATGATGAGCTACGTCACACGATTCGTAACTTGTCGATTATATTAGCATTGAAAACTCTCAGCTCCGCTCAACTTCACATTCGGTGGTCGATCTCCCTTAGTGTATAGAAAGGGAGATCAAGAGATCAAAAAGAGATATCAAAATAAGAACGGATACTCATTGAAACAATACCACGAAATGATATCCAAACAAAGAATGAACACATGATCTCCAGCACGATAGTATGCGAGAAGAAATAAACAAATTATAAGTGACCAACGGATGATAGCATGACCCGAGCGAATGAGCAAGCAGATATAGTTTTCAGCAAACATTATAGTTAGGAAAATAGGAAACGAAGCGACTTCACTTGCGTGAGCGCCACCTAGTGGTTCAATTGTGTAACTAAAATGCTAAGAAAGGTTAAAATATTTATTCGAGGGCCATTTGCAGAAATATAATTCGACTTTTGTAAGATTTGAAGAAACATGGTCGTTTTGTTTTGTTTTATTCTGATTCTCGTACCCCTCGTCGTTTATCTAGCTCGTTCTAGTCGTTTATTATTGAAGTTTTTTGTGTATTTTCTTCATGAAAACTTCAAAATCAAAGAAAAATATCTTGGCTCAAAATGTCGTATGGAAACCATTGTATGATGAGGAACTGTGGAAACTGTAGTACAAAAGATTCTCCGAATATAAGTTTCTTGAATTTACCATGAAAATGGAAACGTAAGTATTGAAACTTGTACAATGTAGCTCTGATATTGATGGATTTTTATTTTCAGTACTCTGAAGTGAATAGGATTTTCAGTATATCAAGACATTGACTTGGTGAACTGCAGTAAAAATTGAAAGTTTCTCCAGGAATAAGTACATCTATTATAGAACCTTTGAGCTTGCATCTCTCAAATACTGAGCAGAAAAAAAAAATTTGTTCTCTGATATTCGATGAAGTTAGTATAAGTGAAGAGCTGCACTTCGACAATCACCACGTTGTCTATGAGTAAGGCGTGGGACAAGCTCAGGATGGTATGAAAGAGTAAGTCCAAAACTTCAAGTAAAAAAGATAAAGCAATACAAAGTAGCTACTTGGGAAACCAACAGGTCGAATGTGGAAATAATTTTCAACTTCAAATCTGATTATCTCAAAACCAAAAAAAAATGCACTCATACTCCTAGGCTTATACACACCGTTTTGTGAAAAATAAATCCCCTTCTATATTTTTTATTCGTACTGCTGAAGTTGCGGCGAATGTCTCGCAAACTTTTTGATTTATTAATTATATGCCTTTCCACTTCGGGCAGTCTGTCAACAATTTAGACACAAAAATTTCATTCATTAGAATAGATACACCTATTTCAATTTGTAACTGAATTTTATCATTTATAATTGGATATATGTATTATAAGTGGGTATGTTATTTATGTTATAAGTGAAGTTTTCGCATTTTAGAGTTGATTTGTTAATCTTACATGCCGTTACTGGCATACAGGTTACACCTATGTAAAGGTTTTTTAATTGTGGTTCTGAAAATTCTGTACCGAATATGTAAAGGAATTCTTGAAATATGTTGTATCTAATATTGGTTCATATTAGTTTCTGATAAAATTTGTACAAATTTACGAAGGCGTAGAAGGGCCACATAATATTTTAAAAATATTTTTCCTTAAATTCCGACTTTGAAGTCGGAATTTTATTTACTTCGAAACCGATACAGGCTAGATGCACAGGGTGTTGTTCTACGACGACATAGATTATTTCTCCATACATACAGAGGGGGGGCCTGGGAGCTCAATGTTATTTTATGGTTACTATTTCAGTACTGCGGTGGGGGGAGGTTGTGCCCAACCCTACCTCTACCTGTCTACGACCATAATTTCATAATTATTCAAGAACATGGACCTAATGACAATTTTTTTCCAATAAAATATATCAAGTTCAATATTTATTGAAGAACAACGTGTTTATTTTGTGAAACTTGAATCCTCTCATGGATATCTCAGTATATTTGGAAATGAACCAATTCGTCATAGAGCTGCCTATATGAGGTTTTCTCACCTCTTCATGTGAGAAACATCAAAGCACACCGGGTGTACCTCGGGGTGTACTGATTTCTTGTCCATTGAGCCTCACGAGTACATATAAGAAGGAAATTTTTTCATAAAATAACCGGAATATACCTAAAAAAATTTATGTCTAAAAAATATTCATGTCATGTCATCTCATGTCTGTAAAAGATTGTAATATCATTGTTATGACCTCTCATAGAAGAAAACTCGAATAATAATGTACACCCTGTGTACATAATCATTCATTAATCATAAATGTGGGAACACCTTGTATAATATAAATTTGAATATTTGTAGAAAAGCAACCTGTAATTCAGGAAAAAATCTACGTCGTCGTAGAACACCCTGTAGAAGTTCGGAACTGAATAAAATTCCGACTTTGAACTCGGAATTTAGTTAAATTCCGACTTTGAACTCGGAATTTAGCTAAATTCCGACTTCAATTTCGGAATTTAAGGAAAAATATTTTTCAAATATTATGTGGCCCTTCTACGCCTTCGTACAAATTCAACCGATTTTATTAATTGGAAAAAATGTATCGTATAGAAATAATGCCTTTGATATATAACATTTCACCATGTTCTGTTGTGTCCTATATTCAAAGCTCTATTATGTGTTCACAGGGTGTTTTCAAAGGTGAATTATTTTCACCAGTTGCACCTTCTGTTGAAAAAAAGCCTAACCTTTGAATACTCCCTGTATAATATTCAATTCTGTCAAATTTCTTATCAATTCCAAATAAAAAGTAAAGCAAATCTAACACAGTATTTCATTATTATTAATTGATTAAAAACACTGTTAAGCTGAAAAAGCATCCTGATCACAAAAGAAATCCCTACTTTTATTCTGTCACCCAGTATGTTTTTTCAGGTTTCGACTAAGTCTTCATTTGAATTCAATAAAAGGAATAGTATTCGAAATTCGGGCCTTTCAATCATGAAATAGAAAACTGTTATTTAACATTTTGACAGTAGGATTCCAGCGCCATCTGATTGTCAATTGTGTGAAACACAGGCCAAAACGTAGTCGGTTTTTAGTACTAGCGATATGAGGGCGTTTCCTATCTTCCTAACTCTATAATCTTTGGTTTTCAGTTGGTCTCGAGCTCAGTAGAGGTGTGGTTCGCCCGTATGAAGATTTGCCCCTGTTATATATGAAAGAAGATACCCAAGAAATACGTTGTGATCGTTCAATGAACCTACTCCAGAAATTATTGATTGACTGGGTTCACATCCTCAGGAAACGCCTAACGATAATCAGTTTTTTCACTTAATTACCGAAAGAAGTACCCTAATGTATTCAAATCTAGCATATGATGATATGATTTGAGGGTACATATGATACTTCGGCACGTTAATTCAGTAACCGTAGCTTTAAAATGCTATTCTCGAAAATATTTCCTGTTAGGATTGTTTTATGAAATACATATATGACCTATAGGTATTATTTGAAGCTTTTTCTTGACAAGTTTCATGCATCATCCATACGTTAAGTCTCTTTGGGTTAAATGGAAGAAACCGATTATCGAAAGACCTTCTTTATTGGTTGTAGCACCCCCAATGAGTGATTTCGAGCATAAGTTAATTTCACAAACGTACCATATTTTTTATTCTATCTCGCCTTGTACGATTTAGAAGTACTGGACGACAATTTTGTTTCTCCGAACTGAAATTTTACTTTTCATAGACAAACCTATATCTTCAAAATTACTCGAAAATTGTCAAGAGATCCCTTCTTCAAGAAAAAGCTCGAAAGGTACTATACGTTCTAAATTAAATAAGTACCGTCCAGTGGGGGTAACTTCGGACGAAATATGAAGTTTCGTTCGAATACAAAAAAGTGAAATGTGAAAATTGATATAGATTCTTTGGTATGTTCTTCAAACATATTTCATATGAAAAATAGTCAAAATTAAGATTAGAATTTTTTTTTATTCAGATATATTTGTCCGAAATTCCCCGCACGTAAATTGAAGTGAATCCGTTTGTTTAATGAATTCGGACATCAAAACTAATAAAATAAGCATATTTAAGAGGTTTTTATTGAAAATTTTGAATAAAAAACACGTTTGGATATTTTAAAAATACTTTTATTGTCCAGATAATACGAATTCTGCTTATTTCAACATTTAACAAACAAATATCAGAAGAAATGATTCTAATACTTGTAAATAAGTATAAAAAACTTGTTGAAACATATATGCATATCAAGATTCGTAACTTTTAAAATATATTTATTTCCAAAGTATCATTCCTAGAAATATTGTCCGAAATTTTCGAGTTAACTTTATGAAGTTTTTTCTATATATTCTGTGCAGCTCTTCTCCGATTGACTTTTCCATTTTCTACACTTCTCAAGCTTTTTGTTCACTTGTGCCTCTTACAGTGAAAAAATAAATAAATTACAAATCAAAAGTCTGACACAAGTCATTTCATGAGACCTTTATTCAGAAATTCGGAAATTCTTGAATGAAAATTCTCGTCAAGACGTTGACATGCGTGCGTGTTCGAGCTTTGCAACAGCTTCGTGAAAATGAAATGCCGCGACTTCGACAGCAGTTTCGCGCCCGACTCCGCTGCGATCGTGCCGAAAACATTTTTCGTTGACGGGAAAACTGTGAGCAAACTTTGCCGAAGCGTCCGGAAAGTTTCCACTTTGAAGATCTGTATCCTCGGAATAGGAACACCATGGGTACCTATGATTAATTCTTGTGAATACTGGAACTAATCTGGTGAGTAATAAATTAATTCGCTTGATAAAACATAATCTGAAATAAGATTGGTAAGTTTTTACCCCTTGAATATTAATTATTCTTTTTATATAGGTAGGCAATTCTTAATTGCAAAGTTGTATTTATCGTGATAGGATATTTTAAAAGATCCATCGGAGTATAGATATTCGGAATCTAATCAAACAAAACAAAAAATAAAAAAAATGCGATTATGCTAATTTATTTTTCTGATAAGTGGAAATTAGTTCTCAGCAAATAGTGACCTCAAAATTTCCCTTGAATTTGTCAGTTAATTTGTCATTTCTATTCGGTTTTCAAGTGGAAAAATTGTTGATTTGAAAAGAGGGCAGCTTTAAAAAATACCGCCGTTTGCAAGACCCTTCCAAAAATCGTTATCATGAGAAGTGATATTTTCGAAATCGATTGGTTTTCGTCACAATGAAGCTATTATATCATACTAAATTTTCTTCATTCTGGGTTTTTTCATTTGAAGTCAAGAAGATTCTGGTGGTATTTTAGATATGAGAATTCTAGTTTGAAACGACTAGTGGTTCTTTTTCGATATTCAGGAAGAAATTAAGTACCTAATAATATTGCATGTATCATTTCATTCATGGAAGGTATGACTTCAAGCTCTACATTTATCTGATAAAGCTCACCTGCTTCGTCAGATTTTATATGGTTACGTTTTCTTGCATCCTCCCAAATGAATTGTGGAAACTGAATGATGAATTGTTGAACAATTTTTATAATTTACTAGAAGAGCAATGATGATGCCGAAGAGTTATTGAAGAATTAAGTCTAACTGTGTATGGAATGATACAAATTGAAAACTTGCCAGACGGATTGGATAAGGCAAGAATACCGCAATATTTCTCGCGAAATTTTTGTCATTACAGAACAGACTGTTTGGCTAGTAATGGAAGTACTTTCGAGCATTCCGTTTGATTTGTAAAATAAGTATGAACTCCCTGAACTACTAAAAGGACTCAATAAAAATTTGCAAACTGTAGTATTCATTTAGAGGATACAATGTCTTTCAATTGAGGGATAGCCAACCTATAATCCTTTTTAAACAATTGAGGGATGACAACACCAACACCTAGGGTTGAGGAGATTTAGGCTTACAATTTTACCCAAAATATATCCCCTTCCAGCGTTTCCTCTCAAACTATCATTGCCTGACATAATTGGCCAGTCAAGTTCTCAAATTGACACCGAGTATTTCTTACTTTGTACCATTTCTGGATTTTCTAGTGAATTATTATCTGTATATTTCATACATTTTGCATTTTTTCATTTTATTCAGGAAATCACATTATGCCTATTCGATTGAAAATTTAAATACATGTAGAAAGATGTTCTTGTTAGTGTTGTTGTTGTTTAATTGTTGTTTCTATTGTTAGGATAGAGTTATATTTATAGAAAATAGATAGGCTACAGAGGTTGTTAATTTAAACGTAAATTGAGAAAGACGTTAAAATTCAGTAATTTGGAAAATCATAAAAAGAGTTCAAAGACAATGCTAGCCGAGACGCGACCGTTATTTAGAAGTTGAAAGGAGTTACGACGATTTGTTATATTGAGACCTAAGAGTTGAATTGACTTATGTTTAGATTTAAAATTTTGAATAACGTAGAACATTATAATTAATCAAGCCTAAAAAAATATAAAAACCTACATACCCACATATTATTTTATGCCCGAAATTCAAACCATTTATCTGGATATCTAAACACCTTATCTCAGATATGCGTGTTAGAAATAGTGGAATCCTAGGAATGGAAAAATAGATCGGGATCGAATCATCTAATACAAGTTGTGTAAATTATTGAGGAAGGTAAATATAATAAACATATCCTAAAATAAGTCGAATAAACTCTTCTGAAGTGATATGACTGGAGCTCTCCAAAGAAATAAAATCGTCTGTGAAGTCGCTAGCTGTTTTTATATTTTTATGAACTGTAACTGAAGGCGACAAGAGATTAACATATTACAAAATTAAACAGAAGGAAAAATATCATCAGTATGGCATTCAAATTAAGAGTCGTATATTTTCATCCATGTTAACAATAAATCAAACGATTGTCAGGCATGTGGACCGTTTATTACTGCTTTCTAAAAAAGATTTGCCATTTACGTTTCGAGGAAATCTATCCTTTTTTTCAAGGCTGTAAAAATACAATCATTCTTGGATCATCAGTATAACTAAACTATTTCAAGATAATTACTAATATTTTGTGTAATTTAATGCAGTCTAAACTAGAAAAATCCAAAAAGAAATCTCGAAACTTTACCAAGAACATTCCCAAACGTCAAAAACAACGACAATCTACCATCTAACCTAAGCTAAACACTAACACAGAGTGCAAATCTTTTGTAGCAAGCAGTAATAAACGGTCCACATGTCTGACAATCGCTTGATTCATTCAAACTTATGTTTTTATCAGGCAACGGAGCCGAAACCAGAAATTTAGTATGATACGCACCGAATTTGCCTAACAAAAGAGTTTTTTCACGAAATCATGAATTTGAGTATTCCAAGAATAAATGTTTCCTTCAGTCCTCTATATGAACAATCGAGAAATGAGACACTCGTTTCAATAAAATTATGAATTTCCAAAATTTTCCAACTCCAACAAAGAATCAAAGAATCGACTTCATTCGATAAATGAGGTAAAAACAATTTATCGGATGTTTGGGCCATTAGGACTTAGTTTTCAGTGAAGAAAACTATTGTTCACTTCTTATACCGATTCTGTTCGAAATGAGAATCTGATGTATCCTGTATCTAATGAATCGAATAGTTTTTGAGGAAGGTATCTGAGTTGATCTGCAAAGTTTACTCAATTTCCAAATTCGTTTTTCAATATGTGGTTTCTATATCTTCACAAAGTTGAATCTTTTCCAATAAGTTCATCCTATTTTAATTGTTATTAAGAATATGTATTCTATCAATATTCCTAACACAATTGAAGTTTCATAAATTTTCAAAAGAGTGTCACTGAATATCTAGAATTTGAAATGATGAGAAACCAACCCGTGGAATTGTGGACTAGTAATGAAATATTAACTATAGAATAAATTGATCATTTCAATTCTGCCTGCCCTATTATCCATTCAGATAGAATGAAAACTCTTGTGTAAGTAGACAACGTTAATTATTAGCAAACAGAGATCTTTTCGAAGATTCGAAATTACTATAGTTCTTCTTCAGAACAACAATTGAAACCAACAAATTAATGAGAAATACACATGAAATGGAAGAGAGTCAATAAAAACTAAAATGCAATAAGAATCAAGTAAACTATTATACGTGAGAAATTCGAGAAATTATCTTGATCTAAAAATGACTAAACTCATGAAAGCAATTTATGCTGAGATGTAGATCAAGTTCTCGTATGGTATACACGGAGCAAGCAGCAGCAAGTTTCTCTAGGTGAATCTCATTGGGGTAGACATGTTTAATCACATATATATTATACAGGGTCTTTCACGAGGAACCTCACCCATATTTATACGGGAAACTACTGAACGTATTTTCATGAAATTCAGCACTTATAAGTATTTCACGATGCTGATGAAATCTAAAATATTTTCAAGGCATGAGCACCTCCGGTTTTTTCGGAAATGACGTCAACTTCCGTTTTTCAAATGAGAACACCATTTTTTTATTGCAGAAATAGATTCCTTAGAAAATTTCAAGTTATTTTGATGTAACATTTTTCAGTTTTGGTTGGAAAATTCTCTCTGAGCGGGAAAATTAAAAAAAAAATCGAAAATAGAGCTCCGCTGAAACAAGAATAACTTCTAGGTTTTTGGATGGAAAATTTTCATTTTTGGGATTTTTCAAGACGTAAGATTGATGTATCCACTTTAAAAATCGAAATCGCGATTCATAATACAGGGGGTGAAAAAATCGCTTTCAAAGTTAGGGATGACAAAATCGTGAAAAATCAGGTTTTTCAAATTGAAACCCCATTTTTTTATGGCAGATATTGAATCCCACGTTAAAAAATAATGTGAGTGTATGCATCACACCCTTGCCCTAAAATGGATATTTTCTGAGTTATTCACAAAAAACTGTTTTTCGTCTTGAATTTTCAGCTATTTCTTTTCCCTTCACGCCAAAAAGATGAAATTTTCAGGAACTGTTATTTGAACCATGCTGTAGATTTTTCACCCCTTCTTGAAACCGACTTCAAGTTACTATTAGGAGAACCATGGCAAACTCTTGCAGTTATAACTAGAGAAGGTGCTCAAAGTTTTGACCGTTAATTTCTAGACATTTATTTATACGTCTCAGGAATGCTTCGTGCGTTGCTCTTCTTATTTCATCGGGAGGAAGAGATCTGCAAAAGTGTTTAAAAACCAAATTGAGTTTCAAAACTATGAATCTAAAAATCTAAACAAACCTGAACGCATTTCTGACTCGTTCTATGCAGTCCTCATTATCAGTCAGGGGAGTTGAGTAGACAATATTTTTTATCCTAACCCAAACATAATAGTCTAAAGGAGTTAAATCGGGGGAACGTGGTGGCCAAAGATGTGGACAATTGTTCGCCAACCATCGATCTTCAAATAGCCTGTAGAGGATATTTGACACATTGAGTGAATTGTGTGGAGGCGCGCCATCTTGTTGATACCATAAGTCATTATGGTTCTGTACTAGCGGCTCAATTATTTGAGTCAGTATGTCAGAATATCTTTTTCCTAAGGGAGAACATTCTTTAAATATACAAACATGTGTAGTGTTCTATCTTACCAGTTAAAGTCCCATCATAAATGTGAACATCGAGAATTGCATTATGGCGCAAAAAACATTGAAACTCCAGGTCTCTTGAAAGTTCCATTGTCTGATGTGGTGGTTGTTCTCTTCATCCCAATAATGACTGTTATGCCTATTGAAAGAACCATTCTTTGTAAATTTAGATTCATCTGTCCAAATTATACAGTCCAAAAAGTTTTCATTCTCTTGAAATCGAATCATCATAGCTTCGCAAAACTCTGTTCTCCTGACGAAATCAGTTTTCTTCAAATGCTGTACCCTATTGAATTTATATGGGTGCATTTTATGTTTTTTTAATATTCTCCAAACACTCGATTGAGATAATCCCAGATCAATCTCGGCATCTTTGAGAGAATTTTAAGGATTCACACGAAAATATGCAAGAACTGTAATTTCGTTGTTCTCATCTTCTACTACACTTTTTTCTCTGTGTATAGTTTTCTTAACGAAAGATCCGACATTTCTCAAGTTTGTCATGGTTCTGTTAATGTTATCTCTCGTTGGTTTGGGTCGGTCAGGAAACCTCTCAATGAACAGTCGAATCGTTCTATCTACAACTTTATTACATTCTCCATGAAGTAGAATGAGATTTAAATAATCTTCATTGGTAAAATTAGGCATGGTGATCGATTTTATAACTTAATACGAATTATCACCAAATTAATAGTAAACACAAAATGCTACTGAATAAAGAGGAATTTGGCAGATGTAATTAATGATATCTATCATTAAAAAAAAAGAATGTAAAACATGGTAAGTTTTTGCATATGGTTCATAAGGAATTATTTATTTATCACTGGAGAGAAAACTGATGGCCGATTAGTTGAAATAAAAAGGTTTCCGATACAAATTCGAATCAAAATTCGCCATCTATTTAGGAACAACCTGTAACTTTTTTCTCTTGCATATTAGGGTAGTAAAATCTAAAACATGGTTTAAGTAACAGTTCCTGAAAATTTCATCTTTTTGGCGTGAAGGGAAAAGAAATAGCTGAAAATTCAAGACGAAAAACAGTTTTTTGTGAATAACTCAGAAAATATCCAGTTAAGGGCAAGGGTGTCATGCATACACTCACATTATTTTTTAACGTAGACTCAATATCTGCCATAAAAAAATTGGGGTTCTAATTTGAAAAAATTGATTTTTCACGATTTTGTCATCCCTAACTTTGAAAGCGATTTTTTCACCCCCTGTATCATGAATCGCGATTTCGATTTTTAAAGTGGATACATCAATCTTACATCTTGAAAAATTCCAAAAACCTCGAAGTTATTCTTGTTTCAGCGGAGCTCTATTTTCGATTTTTTTTTCGAATTTTTCCGCTCAGAGAGAATTTTCCAACCAAAACTGAAAAATGTTACATCGAAATAACTTGAAATTTTCTAAGGAATCTATTTCTGCAATAAAAAAATGGTGTTCTAATTTGAAAAACGGAAGTTGACGTCATTTCCGGAAAAACCGGAGGTGCTCTGCCTTGAAAATATTTTAGATTTCATCAGCATCGTGAAATACTTATAAGTGCTGAATTTCATGAAAATACGTTCAGTAGTTTCACGTATAAATATGGGTGAGGTTTTTCTTGAAAGACCCTGTATATGTTACGGCTAGAGATAGGTGTGAATATAAACTTAAGTAATCTTAAGGCTAAACCTAGGTTTCGCTTCGGGTATTTGCTAATGTTAGTTTCTTCTATCTTTAGCTAGCTAAACTTGAGTGCAACCACATCCCATCGGCTAAAAATGTATCAGCTAATAGAAGTGAGGTAAAGTATTGGCAAGGCTTGAGGGGTGCAATTAAAAAAATTTGGAGAAATAGTAATATAATCAAACTACTAATGCAATGCATTTTCCGTATGAATTTGACCTATTTTGAAGAGCAGAAAAGCATTGTGTTAAGCAGTTGAGAAATTGAGAATGAACATATATTTGTTTCTATTCATCTTGTTATTATTCATAATTTGCAAGGGAATTGAATGAGCAAAAGGAAAGAATGAAGACAAGTATGATGCCGCATTTTTCTTCATCGAATTACCAAACGTCAAATTCTGGGGAAATACAAGTAGCAGTTCCCAATCTTGTTTGTAGCTAACCGGACTATTTGGCTAATAAGCTTTAGGCTGACTTGAGAAGAAATTTTTAGCAAAATCAGCTAGAAAAAGAGTTTTCAACTATTTTCATATTCATGGTTGTTTTTTGCCAAAGTAGGTATTGGTTGGAGAGAAATTGCAACATTAGAAACTATAGTTTCTATTTCGTAGAAAATTTTTCCATAAACCCAATTATTGAATGGTAGGAAAATATACTACTGTTCACAGAAAAAAATTCTCTATGTCTATATCTTATATTTCGAAATTGATTCCTAACATAACTCCTGGTGAAACATGATGAATTGAGCAATAAATGTAGAGAGGAAAATAGTTGACTAAGTTTCACAGTTTTTAATTAAAATATTTGTTGACACGCACGTTTCAGGTTTTATCCCATTTTCAAAACTGAATACATAAAAACAGAAAGAACAGATTCAAACGTGTGCTATTTGATTGTTATATGAATGTGTTCTTTCTTATTTATGTAGGTATTCAGTTTTGAAAATGGGACAAAATCTGAAACACGCGTGTCAACAAATATTTTAATTAAAATTTGTGAACCTTAATCAAGTGTTTTCTTTTATTATCTTATATTTCATTTCCTTTTGATGTCATAGTCTGGTTTTTTACAGGACAATTCACTATCTACGTTCCTATTGTCCTGTGGAAAACTGTATATATCTAACTTCTGTATGTGAACTGATTCAAAAGAACTTAGGCTCGATTTGAAGAGCATTAATCTCCTGAACAGATGAAAATAACTCATTGAATGTTAAATTAAAAAACCGTGGGCGTTATGAAACAAAACCTCAATACAATAGCATTCGATGAAATTTTAAAAATTAAAACAAAAACGTGGCCGCCTGCTTTCGTCTTTACCCATCTGACCATTCAAAAGACATCACCCCTTCGCCTGTCCATCGAATACATTTTTAGCCGTTCCGTTTTGGGTAATGTGCACATTAGCCGGCTAAAAATGAAATTCCCTGACGCAGATGAATATTTTATCGAACTTTAGCCGGTCCCCGAATATAAACCTAAGTCTAGCCGGCTAATCTTAAGTTTATGCTCACACCTATCTTTAGCCGTAACATATATATTATAAAGGATGTTTCAAATTACGCGTTTTTAAATAAATAAAACACATGATTTGCAATCGTTTTCAAAAACTTTTCATTGGTAATTGAAGTATCAGTTATGACATTTATGTACGAAAAATAATATCTGCCGAATGGCCTCCTCTTGCAGCTCTACAGACGTCTACTCTTTTGTTTAAATCTTCATTGAAATTTTGACATAATTGCTCTAACTCCCTGATGACACGAATAATTTCATTCTTCAGTTCAGGATGCGATTGTGGATTATTCTTATAGACCTGACTTCTCACATAACCCCCAAAGAAAATAGTCAAACGATGTCAAATCACATGATCTTGGTGGCCAATTGACATCAGCGTTTCTGGAGATTATTCGTCCCGGAAATTATTGTTTCAATAAATCAATTGTGTCATTTGCAAAGTGAGGTGTAGCTCCATCCTGTTGAAACCAAATGTCCTCTTCATCAATATTTATTAATTCAGGCCACAAAAATTCGATTATCACCGAACCGGTCTCTTGAAATTTGTCAATAATTCGACCAACAGTGCTTTCAGATGGACGATTATGTAAACCATAAAATTCACGAAATTTTCTAAAAACACTTTTCGCAGAACGCTGATTTTCATGAAACAATCTGAAAGCGTTGTTGTATCGTTTACGAAGCCATTTTTATAAATGTCGTACATCATACTTTTTAAATGTCAAAATACCAAGACAAATTCGGTGCTCCATCTATATTTTATTTATTCTTAAAAAAAACGCGCAATTTGAAATACCCTTCATATCCGGTTTTACCCGATGAACAAATTAAAACAAAAGATTTAAAACTGTGGTCTTATTCATTATGACTGTAATAGAGCACTTAATATCTTGTTGGGAGCGTGAAAATGAGTGAAAAGAAAGATCTCAATACATACAAAATTAGTAAAATAAATCTTCAGTCGTTAAAAGTTATGAACATTTGAATATAAAATTGTAACTTTTTAAAATAATTGAAAAATCTAGGATATACAGGGTGTTACATAAGTCGTTGGCCGTAGCCCAATGGTGAATACATGTCATCCAGGCCTTTAATAAAACTGGCTTGTTTTGTATCCTAAGGCTATTAGTTGCGGAGAGGTGATTCACGAATATTGACCTAAATTGGTGATAGACATAACTCTGGAAAGCAAGGTCCGATTTCGATAAAATTTTATGGGTTTTTTCACTTCAGAAACCTCTTCCAAACGGTTCACGATATATCAGTATTTTCGGGGCAGTGCTCAGAATAACGTGATTTTTCATTCAAGCTCCAAAATCTATGTTTTTCACATCCCTTACAGAAATTTCGTTATTGCCATAAAAAACTACATAACCCATAACATTTTCACTTTGCTTGGCACACTTGTCACAAGGTAATAGGAACCAGAAAAATTCATATTTTATGTAAATTTTTCGAAATGCGGTCCTGTTTTTATTCGTTCGGTGATAATATTTATTCTCTTTTGCCAAATCTCTGAATTATTTTAAATTCTCTTGAATTCTTCTTCACTTTAAACCCTCTGCACATATTGGAATGTTCGTAAAAAAGTGTTTAAAAGTAGGCAAAGTCAAGCTGTGAATTCTCTTGAAATTACATATAATCCGTCAGTCTATTTGCATCATAACACACATAACTATTAAAATTTATTCTTCCGAAAAACAGCAATGCAGGAACCGAACGAATTCATGCTTTATGTCATTTATTCGAAATGTGGTCTTGTTTTTATTCTTTTGGTGATATTATTCATTGTTTTCGGTCGAGAATTTGAATTTATTTGAATTCTGTTCAACTATTTTTCCTTTTAAACCCCCAATTCCAACTGAGTGTGCGTGAAAAAGTGACAGACACTTCTGACTTCACGGGAGCATTTGCGGTAGAGGAAAGAAAGAGCCTGTGCAGAACTTAAACAAAATCCGGATATAATAAGGAGGGCAATAAATAATCTGATTTTGAGAGCTAGGAAATGTGTCGAGATGGAAGAACTCCATTTCGAACATCTCTTATGATAGTACATTTTTATTGTTGAAGGATATATTTTAATACTTATGTGTGTTATGAAGCGAATACACTTACGAATTGGGATTATATTTTACAAGAGGGTTTACAGCGCGGACCCAGGGGGGGGCTATTGGGGCTCTAGCCCCCCCCCAAGGCTTTTGCAATAGGTTCCTCATGATTATTCAGCACATAGAACTTTCAAGTGGATGTTAGCTGAGCCCCCCCCCCCCCCCAACACACCTTTCTGAGTACGCGCCTGAGGGTTTACATCATTTGTATTCAATATGTAATTTCAAAAGAATTCACAGCTCGACTTTGCCTACTTTTGAACCCTTTTTTACGAACACTCCAGTATATGCTGAGGGTTTAAAATGAAGAAGAATTGTACAGAATTTTAAATTATTCAGAGTCCTGGCAAAAGGGAATAAATAATATCACCGAAGGAATAAAAACAGGACCACATTTCGAAAAAATGACATAAAATATGTATTCGTCCGGTTCCTATTCTCTTGTGACAAGTGTGCCATGCAATATGAAAAATGAATTCCTTAGAATGTGTTATGTGGTATTTTATGGCAATAACGAAATTTTTGTAAGGGATGTAAAAAACATAGATTTTTGGGCTTGAATGAAAAATCACTATATTCTGAATACAGCCCTGAAAATATTGATGTTTCATGAACCGTTTGGAAGAGCATTCTGAAATTAACAAACAGATGATATTTTATCGAAATCGGATATTGCATTGCAGAGTTATGGCTATCACAAATTTAGGCCAATTCATGAAGCACCCCGTACCTCCGAAACTAATAGCCTTAGGATACAAAAGAAGCAAGTTTTCTGACAGGCCTGGGTGACCTGCATTCACCATTAGGCTATGGCCAATGACTCATGAAACACCCGGTGTAACACATTTAACGAAAAAAAATTACAAGCTGTTGACAATAACGACGATTTTGAATGATACCATTGTATAAAGACATACTTTATACGTCACTTCACCTTTCAATCAAATCTGTTGGTGAAGGTGCTTTGTGAAAAGGGTTGCATAGATGGTGATATTTATGTTTGACTGTATATAATTCACGGGCGCTCCCGAAAATACATTAGTTCAAAATTCCCTACTCCTTATTCGTTTTCTCCATTATTACATCTTTATAGATACATTCATATGAATACGACAAAAGAGAATGTCTTATTTACTAGGCATCGGCCAGAACACACGGATATTCCCTTGGTTACCTTCATAGAGATGGTCGGTTTCCTTTTTATTTTATTTATTTCAATACGACGGAAAATTTTATTTGCAGTTGTCTTTACGAATTTTGTTATGGTGGATCTGTTGCAACCTTGAAAAATAGATACAAGGAATGGAAAATAAACATTTATTGTTGTCCAAAGACTGGAGTGAGATAGTTGCTTAGTGTCGCCAATCACAATCGAGATAGTTGACTCTGACATCACTGTCATATCAATTTTCAATACGAAAAGGTAGGTCGTATATGAATTTATATAATTTGCGCCACTGACTTAGTGTCCCCCAAGACAGAGAAGCATCTAATGTGTGTACCACAAAAAATACACTCGTAGCACTTCAATAGCCATTCCATGTATTTATGTTCCAAGGCTGTAACATTTCAAATCTAACGTGAAGTTTGGTTTGTCGGTTGGATTTTGTATGTTAATGATATTTTTGCATCAATCCCTAAAAGTCGTGTAAGTTATTCATTGAGTATACTCAATAAATTCACTGATAAGTTGAGATTTACATATAAGTGCCAATCGAAAGGATAGTTGTCATTTGTGAATGTTATGATTATGGACAGTAGAGAGAAGGAGAACGATCGTCGTAATAAAAATATGTCTCCAAAAACAGGGAAACTATGAGTCGCTGCGATCGCTAAGTTGATCGATAAAGGGTGGGAATTTCAGCGTCAATTTGAAATGAACAGAATTAATTTTATTTTAGGTTATGTGTCAACGCAGTTTTCTTCGATGATTTTTCAAATACGTTTCTTCAAATCTATAATAAATATGAATTTCCTGAATCATATGCAATGAAATACAATTCACATTATAAAGGGGACTAAGTAATAAGATTTATTCATCCATAATCATAAGGGAGCGACCATCGAGTATATGAGTTGTGTTGTCAACGGGGAAACATTTGTGCGTGATTTTCGAGAGTTTTTGAAGTGAAACGGAGATTTTCTGGCATTTTGTGTTGACAAGCTGATCATAAGTGTCTTCACGTGAGCAAGGGTGAAATTTACCAAAAATTGGTAAGCATATTTAATTTTGTATTCACTGAAGAGGAGCACACATGTTGAGATTTCATACTATTTCATAAAGGGAAGTATACACGTTGAGATCTAATTTTGCATTTTGAAATAACCTCTGTAATTATCCTCTATGGGGAATTCCTTGCTCTTTCCTAGGCCTACCTGTGCGCGTTTATTTCGAAGTCTTCCTGGTCGGCCTCAGGAAGTGAAGAGTGCTTGTCCTTTGTTCTAATTTTTCCTTATTTTATATTGATATAGCCTCACCGTTCAAAATGCCTACTTATTGCTTAGTTTGCTCAAAGAGTATTGGAGCTAAAGATAGTAAAATAGCGTGTACTGTCTGCTGCCGAAACTGTCATGGGCTCTGCGTCAACTTGAGACCTGAAGATATAGCATTTATGTCAGAGCAGAATGAATAATTTGCATTTCCCTCATGTCGGGGAAACTTGAGAAAACTGCGTAGCAACTCAGGTAGTGATGGCAGTTCTCAGACTACTGAGGTCGAGAAATCAACTGGTCCCTCAGCTCTCATTCTGGAAAAGCTGTCTAAACTTGACAAAATTGCTCAGGATATTGAAATGATTAAAAATACCCAGACAGACTTATGTGAGCAGCTGAAGAATTGCTCTGAAAAAATCGAACACCACTCTGAGCTGCTCCATGCCCAGGAAGTTGCTATTGCGGAGTGTCAGCATAACATAACGAATTTACAAACTGCTCATGAATCCGTAGTTGATGATATGATGGAGCTTTGTTCGAGAGTCTCTGACATTGGAGGTCGGGTGACTTCCGCTGTCGATGCCAGCGGTGTGGCTAGAGGCGGTCTCGAACCATGTAGTGCACAGGAGATGATAGAGGAGATAAAGAGGTCACACAATATTATTGTAAGGATCATACCGGAGGTAAATGATGCTGAGAACGCCGTGATTATCAAAAAAATCGTTAATGAGGTTGAAAGATCTGCCTTTAATAACATCACAGCTATATCTAGAGTTGGTAAGGTGAGGAAATCTGATGTTCCCCGCCCACTGAAAGTTTGCTTCAACAATTTGAATACCCCTCTCAACATTCTGAAAAATAAGAAGGTAATCGCCGTCAATCCTGTGCTGAGGGATTTCAGCGTTTCTGACGATAAAACACACGAACAGCTTGAACGTCTCAATCGCATGCGGGAGGAACTGAAGAACAGAATTTTCGGGGGTGAGATAAATTTAACAATCAAGTATATAAAGGGCGAGCCTGCAATTGTTTCCTCTACGGCTCCTGATAATCCTCCCCCAAAAAACTAGCATCACCTGAAGAATGGAAGATACTTTATACAAACTTAGCTTCTCTGTCGGCGAAGAAAAATGAACTGATAGCTCTTGTTGATATTTCTAAACCAGACTTTGTTATGATCACAGAGACATGGCTCAATCCAAACATCCCGGATGCTTCGTGTAATATTCCAGGATATGTCGTTTACAGGTGTGACAGTGTTACAACGCCAGGTTATGGGGGCTGCTGCATCTATGTATGTGTTGATATTGTCAATAAATACTCCATTCGTTTACATTCGGTTCTTTCGCCTGGTATAGACAATATTTTCCTTGACTTATCTACGTCAAGTTTTTCCATCACATTAGGCTGTGTTTATCGACCCAGACCATGTCCATATGATTCTTTCTTGTTCGACGCGATTGAAGATTTATCGAACTCAAGAAAGAATATTTTTATTGCAGGCGATTTCAACTTCAATGACTTGAGGTGGCCTATCATGACCTCTCCATCTAATGCTTCACCCTCAGCTAAGTTCCTTGACATGGTCAGTAACTGTAATCTCCAGCAGCTCGTGAGCCAGCCGACGAGATTTCGTATAGGTCAACGTCCGTCAACACTGGATTTAATTCTTGTTAATGACAAAAATTTAAATTTGGTCTCCTCCTTGGATTATGAACCACCAGTGGGCAAATCAGATCACGTTGTTTTGTGCTCAAAATTACAATTCTCTGTGGAAAATAGGTCTTTCAAGTCCAGGAAGAAAACAAGGTGTACTGATTTCGACAAAGTTGATGAGGAACTTATGCCGGTTAGTTGGGATAGTCTCTGGGATGCCTATGATGTCGAGGATATGTGGAAAAAATTAGAGAATGCTATTGTTGACACTGTTGAGAGACACACACGCTCGATCACAGTGCGGCGGAATACAATAAAACCTTGGATAGACGAAAAGATTATACGTCAAATAAGATTCAAAGAATCCTTATGGCAACGTGTTCAAAAATCTGGGTGTTGAGATTTTTGGCAATTACTTAAAAGTGGACTGTTACCAAATGATTGAGTTGGAGATGGTAAAATAAAATCTTTATTGTATATCAAACACGTCACATAATAAATAGACACTCGCATGAAGTAAAATTATACTTATTGAGTTGAAATCAGATTGGACCTCCTCGAGCATTATCACAAACCAGTCTGTCCAATAGAGTTGATAGAGTGTATTCCATTATTCAGAGTTCTGAGTGTAGTGAGATGGATCTCGATCTGGTCTATGAGAAGCCTTCGAAGTGTCCAACTTGAGCGTAGAGGTACCTGAAACTTAAGAGGCCTGAGAAGTCTGATCGTAAGAGGTGTAAAGTCAATCTGAGGTGACATGTATACAAAATGAGAGTGAATACAAGTATATAAGCTTCTAATAGAGTGGTGTGAAATGTGAACTTGGTGCTAAAATTAGAGAAATTAAAATGTGAGTGGTTGTCGAGATGATGTGATTTTAGGTGAATGGAATATCGATGCATTTTGAGAAGGTTGAAGCAGTTAGGTACATTGAGCACGTGGTTGATTGAGAGATTTGGAGAAAATTGAGAAAATATACATGCAAATATGATATAGAGATGTAGAGCAGAATATTGCAAATGTAATTGTGAGAAAATGCATAGCGATGGAGTGAGTGTTGAGAGGAAAATTATATAGAATGATATTCTAACGTGACACATGCAAAAAATGATTACATTTTTTGTTGAGTGAAAAAAGTACTGTACCTTTTGAGATGTTAATCCTATAATTATTATGAATTAATATTAATATGATTTGAGTTGAATGAATTTAGAATGAGAGAGCACTAAAACCACGATATCGATTACACCAAGTTAACAAATCACTTGAGCGATCGAAGAATCTAGGGAGAATGAATTAAATTGAGCAGATTCAACAGGTTTCACCGGTTTTTTTGAACAGCTGATTGACAGCGATTTTAAGGTTACGTTCACAGAAGCATGTAACGATAAACGTAGTCACTGAGTTGATAGAGATGTGCATCGAGTGTAGAGATGGGTTAAAAATTACTCCAATTTTTAACATTCCGGCCGCCATAATTAACGTAGTTGATTATAATCGAGTAGATCTTCGTGAATTATCCATTGTGAGGAAGTTGAGGCAATCCATCACTCCAGTGTCTGAGCTACTCAATCCACCCATAACTGGAGCGAACAGACTGCTTTCAATCCTCAGAGTGTGGAGGAATGGATGAGATGGCTGCACTTGAGATGTGGGTAGTTGTGCCATGAGTTGTTGAGAGCGGTGCCACAGTGCCTTGTACATGTAGAGTTGTTTGGTGAGTTTCATCTATAACCAAAGAAGTAAATTGAGAGTGTCGAGGAAGAATAATTGGATGCTTGCTATCTGGGTCGAGCTGAGAATGGGAAATTCGTCCGCCTACACGAATTACACCATTGTTGTCGAGTTGTCGAGGAGTGGAGTGAGTCTACTGAATACATGTGAAGAGTGAAGTGGAGTCTGTGATTGAAGAGCCTTGAGTTCATGTGGAAAGTAGACTTTTTGAGATGCCTTCGAGATGCTTCCAAGTCAGTTGATGTCAGGTGTGTGAGGTGTGCTGGATCCAGCTTGCGTTGGAGTCGTGCGAGAACCTTTGAACAAATAGAGGTAATTCTCAACAATTTATTCAAATTGGAATACCTATAGATGAGATCCCATGAGTAGTCTGACGTAGTGGAGGTGAGTATGGAGATGGCTGGTCTTGCTTCTGATTCATGGTCGGTTGTCGGTGCCGGCTGACGATTTGGCCATGAATCTTCTGACTTGGAAAGCCATGGTGGTCCCGTCCACCATAGCGAGTGGTTGCGAAGTTGAGATGAAGTTAACCCTTGTGATGCACAGTCAGCAGGATTGTCTTTGCCGGAAATATACCTCCAATGGGCCCTTGGAGTTAGATCTTGGATTGTTGCAACTCTGTTCCGTACAAAGTCCTTCCAACGTGAAGGGTGAGTGTTGATCCAAGCTAGAGTGATTGAGGAGTCCGTCCATAGAGTGGTTGAGTGAATGTTGAGAGCTAAAACATTATGCGCATAATTAACGAGTCGAGAGAGGAGAAGAGCAGCTGATAATTCGAGTCTCGGGATTGTGAGTGGTTTTAAAGGCGATACTTTGGTTTTGGAGCAAAGCATTGTAACTTTGCATTCCTTGGACGGAGTTCGAACGAGAAGATAGAGAACGGCTGAAATGGCGAGTTGAGATGCATCAGAGAAGCCGTGGAGTTGGATGAAGGAACCCTCTTGAGTGTTAATCCATCTTGGAATTGTGATGCTGGCCAGCTTTGAGAGATCTTCACTGATGTCGTACCATTTCTGTTGGAGTAGTTGAGGTAGAGGTTCGTCCCATGATAACTTTTGGAGCCATAATTCCTGCAACAATATTTTAGCCCTAATCGTAACAGGGGAGACTAAACCGAGTGGATCAAATATTTTAGCAATATGAGATAGAACTGATCGCTTGGTGATCAAAGACCCAGATACATTGGAGCTGACTTTAAAAGTGAAATAGTCTTCTTGAGGGTACCAGATTAGACCTAACACTTTAGTTGAGTGAGAACCTTCATCGAATGAGATTGGAGTGGGTGTTGATTCTTCCTCTTGAACGACGTGAGAGAGACTTGAGACGTTTGACTGCCATTTTGCTAGCGGAAGGCCGGCCGCCATGCAAAGGTTCTGGAGTTGTTTGGCAATTTCGAGAAGTTGATGTTCAGTATCTGCTCCACCACAAATATCATCAACATAACAACCTTTTGTTAATGGAGGAATGGCTAAAGGAAAGTTGTGACCCTCATCTTTGAGAAGTTGGAGAAGAACTCTGATTGCCAAAAATGGAGCTGATCTAGTTCCGTATGTGACTGTTGTGAGATGGTATGTCTTTACGTTGTTGTTTGAGTCGAGCCAAAGGATGCTTTGAAGATCCCAATCATCAGGATGAACAAGAATCTGTCTGTACATCTTTGTGATATCTGTAGAGAAGACAAATTTAAATTTACGCACCCACATAAGAACATCTATCACGTCGAGTTGAAGTTTCGCTCCGGTGTGCATAATATCGTTGAGAGAAATACCAGTTGAGGTGGGGCTGGAGCCGTTGAAGACTACTCGCAGTTTCGTTGTAGAGCTGTCTGTTTTGAGAACACCATGATGAGGAAGAAAATATCTTGAGTTGACCTTTTCTGACGAGACTGGTTGCATGTGCTGGAGGAGTTCATATTCATCGAGAAATTGGTGGTAGAGCAGAGAGTAGTCAGGATCCTTGTCGAATTTCCGAATCAAGGCTTGCAGACATCGGAAGGCTCGTTGTCTGGAAGAACCTAAGACGTCAATAGATGATTTCAATGGTAATCTTACCATGTATTTCCCTGAGGAGAGCCTAGAGTGAGTGGAGACAAAGTGGTTTTCACATTCTTGCTCGTCAGAGGTGAGATGTGACGTAGACGTTGGTTGAATTTCTTCCTGTTCCCAAAACTTAGTGAGGAGATGATGAAGGTCTTCATCTTGAACAGTATGAAACATTGGAGATTGGATTGGAAGGCGTTCCTGTTCTTGACACACAGGTCCTAGGATTAGCCAGCCGAAGATTGAGAGTTGCGCGATTGGAGATGATGGAGGGCCTTTTTTCATCTGAGGAAGAACAACTGAGCCATATACATCAGCACCCAAAATGATGTCGATGGCTCTTGAGATGTGGTATTCTGGATCAGCTAACTTGAGATGCTGGAGATGTAGAGATTGCTGAAAACATGTATAGAAGGAAGGCAAATTAGAGAATGATGATGAAAGAATGCGAGCATCAATATTTATGGTTTGATGGTCATACGTCGACTTGAGAGTGAGGGCGAGAGATCCTTGTGTCTTAGAAGTCTTTCCATGGATTCCCACAATTACAACATGCGACTTCCTTCTAGAGATGTTGAGTTTTCTGGCTAGATCTTGAGAGATGAAGGTCAGCTCGGATCCACTGTCGATGAGTAGTCGAACCGTGTGTGATCCTGTTGAGGTGATGAGATGGGCGATGGCAGTGGCGAGGAGAGTGTTGAGTCGTGGTTGAGGTAGCTCCCTTTGAGCAGATTTTTGAGATGTGAGAGCGTATTGTGGAAGCACTCGAGGGGGTACCGGTGGAACTTTGCAGTGTGGTTTACTGCTGAGAGGAGCATCATGTAGAAGTGTATGATGACGACTTCCACAGATTTTGCAGATCTTTGTCGTTCTGCAAGAGTGGCGATGATGTCTACCGAGGCAGTTAGAGCAGAGGATGCGATGTAATACTACATCAGCTTTTTCTTCAGGTGAGCGTTTGGAGAAGCGAGGGCAATCTGCAACGAAGTGGTCGCGTCCACAATCATCACAGGTGTAGCCCGGCATAGAAGAGACTTTCGAGATTGGAGTGTTCGAGGAGGCCGATTTGCTTGAGATGAGTGGAGGAGAAGGTTTAATTGGAGCAGTAACCTTTTGAGAGATGGTGTGCACTGTTGTGCGAGAGCGAGAGGATTCTTGAGATGACTGTCTCTGATTGGACTCAGTCCATTCTAGAGCTCTGGAGCGAGATTGGAGGAACTCCATCAACTGAGCGAAGGAGGGAAATTCGTTATTAGAGGAGATGAGAGTTTCCCAATGAGTGCGAGAGGCGTGATCCATACGATTGATGATATGGAACACCAAGAGATTGTTATTCTGCTCTAGATCTTCACCTAGAGCTTTCAAACTTTGGAGAGGATTGACGATGCTGTCAATAAATTGACGAAGAGATGAGGCGGTAGAATTTTTCTGATTCGTCAATGAGAAGGAGAGAAGTTTTGAGTATTGAGAAGAGAGGAGCAGCCTTTTATTTTCATATTTATCCATAAGCTTCTTCCAAGCTATGGGGAACGAGACTTCCGTTAAGGGAAGACTGGAGATGGTGTCGAGAGATTCGTGAGAGAGACATGTGCGAAGGTAATGTACCTTTCAATGTCAGAAATTGAGGTGCTATTGATCACGAGTGATTGAAAAAGGTCTCGGAATGCAGGCCATTTTGAGAAGTCGCCTGAGAAGGTGGGAATTGAGATGTCAGGCAATCGAGGACGAGTTTGAGAAGACTGAGGGGCTTGAGCAGAAGTGGATGGCTGTGAATCCACAGGATTGAGTGACATATTGAGTTGTATTAATTTCGAGATGGCTGATTGGAATAGAGAGTATTCCTCGAAGAAGACTGAAGATGCGAAGTATTCGTGGTCGAGACACGACTCAGGCCACGCTGACTCAAAATACGAGTGAGTCTTTGAGAAGTTCTTGTGAAGGTCTTGCAGTTGTTCTTGAGTGTGTGACAGATCTTGCACAGTCCATGTTGAGACGTTGGACAGCTTGGAGAAGATGTCCTTCATGAGTTGTAGTCTACTCATTTGAGTAGCGACTTTCAATTTGAGGTTGGTGGGAAGACCAGCCGAGCGAGTTTGAGGTCCCACATCAGGCTGCGAAGATGTGGAAGATCTGGATGATCGAGTAGGAGGGACCTGGAGTTGAGCGTCATCCTCTTTTGGAGATGGAGAAGATCTTCCCGACTTTTGAGACATGACCTTTTGAGATGAATGTGATGTGAATGAATAATTATTCCAACTCAACCATCCGGCTCGAAGGACCAAATGTTCAAAAATCTGGGTGTTGAGATTTTTGGCAATTACTTAAAAGTGGACTGTTACCAAATGATTGAGTTGGAGATGGTAAAATAAAATTTTTATTGTATATCAAACACGTCACATAATAAATAGACACTCGCATGAAGTAAAATTATATACAACATCTAAACAGAGTGAACCTATTTACAATTATTGAGAAGTTATTGAGAGAATTTGAGTGTAATGTTTCATGAGAAAATCAACGTTGTATTTGCTTGAGTGAAAGAGCAGGTTGAGTGAATTTCATGTATCGAGTAACAAGATCAATTATTATGCGTTTGATAAGAATTGAGAGAATTGAGATAGATCTACTCAAAAACGTGTCTATGTATTTTGAGTTGCATAATAATTGAGCTTGATAGTTACGAATTGATGTGAGTGTTATCATGCAAGCACAACGTTTACAGTGATAGAGTTTACGATTTCATAAACTGTCTCGCTATCAGAAAAACAGAAGGTTGCAGTGATAACTTGAGAAGTTAGAGATATGTAATGTAGTGAGACAGGTGTAATGAGACAGAATGAGAGAGAGATGATTACCAACGCTTACAGGAATAGCAAATCTATTAGAAAAGCAGAAGGTGTTTTATGAGAGTACATAAATTGAGGTGAGTTGTGTTACAAATGTAATGTAGAGAAATGAAATATTGTAAACGTAGAAAGAGTTAATGAGTAGTATTCATAATTGAGATGAAACAAGAAGAGCAGTTCATAACGTTAGAGAAAAGAAAAAAGTATCATAAGTTTCAGGTAATAGAGACATGCAAAAGTGTATAATAAATTATACTTATTGAGTTGAAATCAGATTGGACCTCCTCGAGCATTATCACAAACCAGTCTGTCCAATAGAGTTGATAGAGTGTATTCCATTATTCAGAGTTCTGAGTGTAGTGAGATGGATCTCGATCTGGTCTATGAGAAGCCTTCGAAGTGTCCAACTTGAGCGTAGAGGTACCTGAAACTTAAGGGGCCTGAGAAGTCTGATCGTAAGAGGTGTAAAGTTAATCTGAGGTGACATGTATACAAAATGAGAGTGAATACAAGTATATAAGCTTCTAATAGAGTGGTGTGAAATGTGAACTTGGTGCTAAAATTAGAGAAATTAAAATGTGAGTGGTTGTCGAGATGATGTGATTTTAGGTGAATGGAATATCGATGCATTTTGAGAAGGTTGAAGCAGTTAGGTACATTGAGCACGTGGTTGATTGAGAGATTTGGAGAAAATTGAGAAAATATACATGCAAATATGATATAGAGATGTAGAGCAGAATATTGCAAATGTAATTGTGAGAAAATGCATAGCGATGGAGTGAGTGTTGAGAGGAAAATTATATAGAATGATATTCTAACGTGACACATGCAAAAAATGATTACATTTTTTGTTGAGTGAAAAAAGTACTGTACCTTTTGAGATGTTAATCCTATAATTATTATGAATTAATATTAATATGATTTGAGTTGAATGAATTTAGAATGAGAGAGCACTAAAACCACGATATCGATTACACCAAGTTAACAAATCACTTGAGCGATCGAAGAATCTAGGGAGAATGAATTAAATTGAGCAGATTCAACAGGTTCCACCGGTTTTTTTGAACAGCTGATTGACAGCGATTTTAAGGTTACGTTCACAGAAGCATGTAACGATAAACGTAGTCACTGAGTTGATAGAGATGTGCATCGAGTGTAGAGATGGGTTAAAAATTACTCCAATTTTTAACACAACGCTTTATTAGGAGTGGGCGTGTGTCTGACTTCGATATCCATAGAAGATACTCAAATAATCTTTCTCTCAACATAAAATCAGCTAAAAGAACATTCGAGTCGAAGTTAGTTTCAAGTAGTGACAAGAGAAGCTTTTTTGGATATATTCGTCGGACATTTAACACCACTGTTTCTGTTCCCGTAATTCGTGATGAATCTGGGAACCTTTGTGACGACCCTGTGAGTACTGCTAACACGCTTGTTGATATTTTTGCTCATGCTTTTTCGAGAGAACCTGACGGCCCCCTTCCACGAAATCAATTCCAAGTGTCCAGCAATCTTTTGACTTTGTTGACATAACTTCATAACATAACTTCAAGACTGGCACTGCACCTGGTATGGAGGGCTTGACTATGAAGCTATTTGAGAGCCGTGTGAGATCTCTTGCTTGTCCACTTTCCAAGAGAATGAAAACCTCTCTCAGAACTAACCGTTTACCAAGTTGTTGGACAATTGCATCCGGAACACCTATATATAAGAGAGGGGATCGACTGTCTTCTGAAAATTATAGACCTATCTCCATTACCTCAATAGCTGTTAAAATAATGGAGAAGATCATTTTTAATACCATGTTGTCCTTTTTATGTCCAATAATATCATACCTCAGGGTCAGCACGGATTCATTCCGGGTAGGTCTATCATCACTGATTTGTTGGAGTGTCTCAACGAGTGGACAAAGGCTGTTGATGCTGGTGAATCGGTAGATGTAATCTACCTCGATTTCGCCCGTGCCTTCGATCGTGTTCCTCTGAAGAGATTGTTGCATAAACTAAAACATGTAGGTGTTCGGGGCGACGTGGTTGCTTGGATTGAGAGCTTCCTTTCGAACAGGAAATTTTCGGTCAGGGTGGGCCCAACTCGATCTACCATGAGAGATGTTTTAAGTGGAGTACCTCAAGGACGACACAAAGTTATTCAACTGTCCAACTTCCCACCATTCTGTTTTACAAGAAGATCTCGACTCCCTGGCAAAGTGGTGTAATGATTGGATGCTTCCACTAAATATTGAAAAGTGTAAGGTATTACATCTAGGAAAGAATAACCCAGCACTTTCCTACTTTATTGAGGGGTAGCAGATTGAGAAGGTATCCGCTCACAGCGATCTGGGCGTGATTATGACAGAGGATCTGTCATGGAGTCAGCATATAGCTCGCTGCACAAGCAGAGCAAGAAAGCTTCTTTATCTTTTCGGGAAGTCCTTCTCTAGTTGCGATTCTATGACTGCAGCGCAGTTGTACAAAACGTACATTCGTCCAGTCCTGGAGTTCGCCGGTCCTGTCTGGTATCCCTGGCTCATCAAAGACGCAAATCTTTTGAAATCAGTTCAGCGGAGGGCCACCCGAATACCATACGGCTTTGTGCGTCCAGACTATGAAAGTAGGTTGGCTCCCATGGATATCAGCAGGTACTCATTAAGGAGGTTGAGAGGCGATCTTATAATAACTTATAGATCGTTACGTGGTCTATTCGGTTTTGACCTCAGTCATATTATTGTGCTCAACCAGAATAACCTGAGAGGCCATTTGTTCAAACTCTCACGTGAGAGGTTTTTCTCCACCGCTAGGCAGTACTTCATTTCCAACAGAGTATTCGAAGTTTGCAATAGATTGCCGACCGAGATTGTTTGTGCGCCTAGTGTGAACAGTTTTAAAAACAGATTTGACTTGTGGGCCTCAGAAAATGCTGTGGGTGTGTGATAGTGTGTTAATTTTTTTTCAATTTTTGTTTCTTTGTGACAGAATTTCTTATTTAAATACATTTTTGAGTTAATAGGCAAAGCCTCAACTCTGTACCGATTTGTAATAATAATAATAATAATAATAAATGACGAATCAATGAAATTCGAAAGAACTCAATGATCAATAAAATGATACCTACATAATATGTTCATTATTGTTTATTGAACACAGGATATGTTAGTTGACTTGATGTAATCTTCAAAATTATATACAGTCGCAGTGAGGAGTGGAACATAAACACTTATTAGAGTAGACTCTGTTTCCAATACTCAGCTAAGAAATGTCATAGACAATATATTATGTTATGCCAACAAAATTCTCCAAGAATATTCACTTCTTAACCATGCAGTTTTATTGGCTGGATATTTTTATTCAGAAGAGTGCACTCCTCACGAGAGATGACAATTTCTATTTCGTTTATTATGAATTTATCATCTTCTTTGATATCTTAATCACAAAAGTGCTCTTGACACACAAATCGATTCCAAGTCGATTCTTGAGGTAAGCTTTTATCCAATTTTCTCTAAAAAATGCACTTTGAAATTTTATCTCTTCTCCTTCTCTTTCTGATGCTAAACCACTCTTATACTAGAGCACGCTTCACCATTATCATATGTTGTTCTTTCAACAAAAATCGGAAATAATAATATTTTAATATTTTGATCATCTGTCACCAGGAAGATAGTTCACTCAGCCAACTTCAGCTAGTTTGAAAAATTTCGCCATCTCTTGATCGCCAGCTCTACCTATTGGTACCTACATATTTTAGGGGACAAATAAACTGTGGTTGTCAACTTAGAGAAAACCAAATATCTCTGTGTCGGTGGGGAACCTGGTGATCTTGCATTGAATAGTGGTGAAATAGTAACCCACTGCCCAGACTATAACTATCTCGGAGTGATTTTAGACTCTACTGGAACGGACAACAAGGAAATAGAGAAAATATGAACTGTGGTCTGAGAGCAGCGATCATTCTCCTTCTCTCTACTCTCCATAGAACCTATGCTTGTTATTAACACCACTCGATGTTCTCGAGAGACTCTTTCTTGAAAATCTAAAATTGTCCGTTATTTAGAGAAAAATGTGGCAGAGCTATCATAGGACGAGATCATGTGTGTTTTTTATATATGACCGTTATCTGTATCTTCAAAAATGATTCTAACATAGTAGTGGTGGTCAATTTCGAAATTCTAGGATAGGTTGGAGAGGATAGTTTGAAGCGAAGAAGAACAAGATATGGTTGCGAGACTTTAGCATTGACTGAGATTTACTGATTTTTTTATCACCTTGCCAGTTTCCAATCAAAGCAATTTACATGATGTTCAGGGGAAGTGTCTTTCCGAGTTTGAATATTTCTACATTCTATAGTTCGGGAATGAAGGATTTGAACTTTTCATATCAAGGGTTTCATTCTTTAGGTCACTTTTTTTTATGAATTTTATAATAATGATGAACATTCCAGAATAAATGAGTGAAATCATTCGATAGATTCACACACATTGCTCAATTATGATAAAAATTAAATGACAACTTCAACGAAATATATCAATAATTTCACAAAAATGAATATATTTTTGTAGTTACCTGATGAAGCTGCAGTATTAGCGAAACAGTTGTTGTAAAATTGTTAAAATATTTCGTGGAAGTTATAGTTTAATTTTCAACTGATTCAAAATGATAATCAAGTATAGACCGAATTAATCAAATATTTAAGACTATAGTGTTGTTCAAAACTAGAATTTGATTATTCGGAAAACGAATGTATTGAAAAAAACTCCTATCTCGACTTAAACATACAAATGTTGAAGGGAAAATGGGGTACATATCACTTATATTATTGTCCCATTTTTTTGAGGAGTACCTAAAGGTTATTTAAAACTTAAGGTTGGGGCAGTTTGGATATAAATTTGATTTTGTTCTCCTCTCGAATAAAAATCGACATTTTCGATAAATTTTTCAAGATAAGATTATTCCGTTTGTGAACTCGTCTGTTCCGTTTTGATGTGCTCACCTTGTTTATTTTTATTTTATTATTATGTGGAGAATATTTCGTGGATAACTTTCAGTTTAACTGAATGCAGGAAAGTTCGCCATCATATCGGTGATTTCAGTTTCAATCAAATATTCAAACGCGAAAGAGGTTTACACCGTCCTCTTCTTTTTTTTTCCGATGACTCGTCCTTTTCACTGCGCGAGATAATCAGGAAACCTCTTTACTTGCGCCAGAACTCATTAGCAAACATAATGGGAGAATGACTTTCTAATTTCTTTTTCTATTATCCTCATTTACAAGCGATCTGCTTAAGTTTTCCGATCCGGAAGCGGAAAGAGGCAAGTCATGAATGAAACATCTTCAACAATCCTGTTGCTTGAAGTTACCCGATCCCAACAGATTAGTGATTACTATCATCTATACGTTCCTCAAAGGGTTCATCACCTCTTGAATTAAATCGTTGCAGTTGCTTTTCAACGGAATAGATTCAAACAGTTTAGTTGTTCTAATAATAATAATTAGAACCTTTTCACTTATTTATAATAATAATAATAAAACATAAGAGCAACCTACTGAAAAAACATGCAGAAAAAAAGAAACAATGGAAATTGAAAAAAATAAAAGCCATCCCGGTTCTGACTTCATATACGGGTCTGATAGCTTCAATTAGCCAAAAATTTCTACGGGATCATGCGACAAGCAGTTCACTGGTATGATGATTTAATGCGAAATACAGAAAATCATAGGATACAACACCGTCGTCTACGACAATAAGAGTTGGAAGAACAGGAAGTGGACCGACGCTTGAAAATGACTCCGGCAAAGTTTGATCCTTGTTATCATGAAATTTGGCGTTTCTCAGTGTCAGACATCCTGGCATCGTCAGACAAGATTGCTGTAACTATTTGTGTGTTTAACAACACATACAAACACAGAATCAACCTTACACCTCCAAATCTTCGTAGCGTTGCGGAAAAACCAAATATGGAATTTTATCCTAAAAATAGTGAAAGAAAAATGAGCGGATATTACTAAGACCTCGGTAAGAGTACATGTATCGAATAGTTATATGAGGAAACAAGGTCACAAATACAAGAATACTTTAGCAAGATTGTTCAACCTAGAACCTTACAATAATTTAGTTTTCCAGTTGAAAAATCAGTATATGGACTATTTTCACTGAAAACGGTTATTGTTAAGACAACTCTTTTTCCTTTAGCTTGGCTTTCGAGATATATTGTTATCTTCTCACCAGGAGCTGAGACTCAAAAAACCCTTTTCACTGAAATTACATAAACAGATTATAATAATTTACTTAAGTATACAGGGTGTTCTACAAGCTCTATGACAAACTTTGACTGATTGTAGTTGTGCTTATTCTGAACATCTTTTTCCCATGAACAAATATCCGATTCGTTTTGGTTTAGAAAATACTAGTAAGCCTGCAGATTCGCCTATTTGGGCTGATTCGCCTTTTCGGCTGATACGCCTCGGTCTTGGCTCATGCCTGCGGTCCTTTTTGTCTACGGCCCTCGTGGTTCGCCTCAGCCATGACTCGGGCCTACGGCCTTGAAGGTTCGCCTCTGTCATGGCTGGGGCCTACGGTCCTCGGGATTCACTTCGGCCATTATTAGTCTATAGAAGAAACCATAAAAATAATGAACGAAACACGAAAAAAACACCTGAATAATGTCAAAACTCACTTTGAAAATACAATAAAAGTTTTCTATTATACCACTTGGATTTGAGAGATTGCGATATTCCAGCTTGAAGCAATCGAAAGTGCAAATTTGAATAAAAAAAAGTACGTTTGCTCTGTAAGAGTATAATCGAATATTTCTAAGGTTGACAAACGTTTCTAAACTCGTCCAGTGAATGAAATCCTGTTGTCAGTTTTGATTCTTATGACTCGATAACATGGATACGTGACCACATACTTTGTTCTCGAATACGAGATTAAAATTCTGTGAGGAAGTGACGCCAGTTCTTCGAACGAAATAAATTGTAAATTATCATCAGAACAATATAGAGTAATAAATGGAAACATATCAGAAAAAAGAACACAAAATATGAGAATCAGTTTCCGTAGATTTATTTTTTTCAGCTAAATAACTTTCATAAAGCATTATATTTATATATTTTTCTTCGGATATATTCATGACGATTTTCTCTCGACAAAGGATGAAAGAAGTGAGACTACAATATTTCATATTCTTAGGCTCTTCTGAAGGGACATAATTTAAAAAGATATGATTGGAGGCCTGAAGAAAATGGATCGAGAGGGTTAAAAGCTATCGGATTTGGCGAGTCGGCAAAATTTAATGAATGGTTAAAAGTTTCTGCATTGTTCCTGTAGTCCGCTTCCAGGAAATTTCATTTATGTCAGATGCATCTCTGGAAATTTTATGAGCTGCGGGCTTCCCACCTGCTACTGGATAATTATATGATATGATTTCGCGTTACCAATTATTTCGATAATAGGAAAAACTTTGATTGAATTTAAGCTCGAGTAACTGGGATTCATTTTACATCGAATTGTGAATTCATGATAATACCGGATGTCACAGGAATCAGCCTCACCCGTCGAAAATTATCTAAAAATTTCACGATAGTTCAGTGAAATTTAGGAGGTTAATAAAAAGTGTAGGTATCTACCTATTTCGGTTTAACCGAAAATGGCTGTAACTTCAGATTTTCTTGAATGAGGCGATGCATATTTTCGCATAGTCGAATTCTACGTAGAATTTCAAGTGAAATGTTCCTAAAAAAAAATAAAAAAGATTGTAGAAATAATTTTTTTCACTTCAAGTACATTGGAATTTTCTGCATATTTTCTTCCACTTATTATAAAACATCAATATTTGTTCCCAGTCCAAACTGATCATTTGGGCAGCAGTAACACATTTTTTTTCAGGCACTAGCGAGGTGTGAGCCTTCCGCTTTCACTTTAATTATAGTGCATATAGGTTCATGAAATTTTGCACATATATGTACACTCCGATCATACGGAATCTCGGTGAAGAAATAACAGGTTCCTTTGATACGCAGTTAATGAGTAGGTTAGGTTAGGTTGAATGGCATGTTGAAGTCCAATTGACATTGCGTTTAGCTTTCACCATCAACTTATTTCCACATTGAGAACATAGTTGATATACAGAAAATTATTTCAGCCGGATATTACCTATCCTTAATATGAGTTTTTGATAAATCGTCAATATAAGTAAATGTTTATTTTGAAGATGATATTTTCAGGCCAAACCATTCTATATGATCTCTTCCCTGAACGGAATTGAAACTTTCTCAAAAATTTTGAAGGACAATTACTAGGTGTGGAGGTTTGAATCATTTTTAATTTCATTCATAATTCGATGAAAAATTTCAAAAGTTTTCTTACTTCCAACGAATTCTGCACACGAAATTCGTAGCCCGTTGAAATGATGTAAAACGTGCAGTGCACTACTGAACGCACTGTCCAAAGACAAAATACAACCTTGAAAATTCCAAACTGCTTGACGAATTTGTTTGAAATTATAAATGAGTGAGGTGAATCGAAAAAGTTGATCAATATTCAAATGGGTGAGAAAACACCAGAAAATACCTGGTCTTTCACATGAACTTCGCAATGAATTATCAGGGGTACTTCAACTAAATATATAAACTTATAATGTTTAAATTGTATAGATTGCATCTTCTTTCATCTTTCATCAATTACCACCCCACGAAAAAGCAGGGTTTCCGATAACACTTCAAGAACGTCCATAAAACCTGAAATTATTGGCCTAAAAATTAATAAAAGTGGAAATTCAACGAGTTCAATCATTTTTCCTATAATAAAAAACGTGTTGATGAAGAACCTCATCCTCAGTAATGAAAAGTCTTGTCATCTGTGGCGCAAATAGTTGAGATTGGCATTAAGAAAGAACCTACTAACCTCCTTTCCTCATAAACAGTCCATCACTTTTGCTAATTGGACCTGAAAAGTTGCGTGTTTGATAAAAATAAGAATTTCTCGCTTCCAGAATTTTTCTACAAAAGAGTAAGTTCTGGAGAGAGACAAGTTAAAAAGGTATTGGGAGCAATAATAGAAAAAAAGTCAGAAAAGGAAGACCAATACAGGTTTGGGATAATTCAGATCTAAGGGATTCATTTCAGTTGTCATTTCTGATTTTCCTTCGAATCTTGTCGTTTGGAAAGTTTTCAATAGGGATTATTGGTGAAACGCTTCATTTTGACCAGTTCTATTTTCTGTTAACAAAAGCCTCACTTTCAAATACACCCTCTATATGTAAGAGTAAGTTCCGAAGATATGAATTCTATGCTTTACATTTTACTCACTCTGTATACAGATGACTAAGCGACATTTCGATAAACTTATTTTCTGAAATTCGAGAATGATATTTAAATTTCAGACAGATGTACTATGTTAATAGTATTGCCGATAGGATAATCGATATTTAATATTTGTTTTCAAATTGAAACGTATGGGAGGCAACTTGAATAATTGTAATTTTATATTGAATAACAACAGATTAGAGATGAAGAATGAGCCGATTAATCCACAACAAACTACGTATTCGAACCATCAAAATTCGCCGTACTTTGTTTAATTTTATATGACGTTCAATGAAATGTTTTCAATTGAACTCGGTGGACATTCTAATACTATGAATTCAGGCAAGAGTGTTTCTTAATATTCACGAACCTAATCATCCTGAAGTGGTCGCCTGTCCAAAATACGAAATTTATTTAATTTTATCAGAATGTTCGGATCGAAACATCTCTTTTCGTATCGTATATAACTGTTCACAGTAAGCTTACAAGTTCGCGATAATGTTTATTTTCTAGTCTAATTCTCCTAGCATGATTTATGGATTCTTGATTATAATAGAGCACACGAATATTATAACTGCACGTGAAAATTTGTTTACATAGATATTGGAGTATACATTTTCAAAAGTGATGAACGCTTCAAATGAGACTACGTAGGTACTCGAATTTTCCCTAAGAATTCATATTCGTAGAATTTCTGGAAATAAAATTGAGGATAATTGATGAACACCTAAGATCAATTCGTAAGAATATGGGCAATTTTTTTAAGCACCACAGAACCAGTTTTCAAACCTAACGCATGATAGAGGACTAATAAAAAAACATGTATAACGGCTGCTACTTAGTTGCATTTGAAATGGATTGTCTTTGAAACAAATGTTCAGTTGATATGACGTTGTCGTCAAAGTGAATTTCAAGTTAACATTATTCGAACTATAAGATCTAAATCATATGATCTTCACGATAGACTAATTTTTCAATCACATGAAAATGAGTCATTTTCTGTTTCGTTATCGTTGTGTTTTGTATCGTTTTGAGATTAATATATCAGATATTCTTCAGAAAACAAAATTACAAAAATTGAAGAAAAGGATCCGAATCAAAAATATTCATTCTCAATTTTGGAAAAATAAACAATCTATTTTTCCAAAATTGAGAATGAATATTATTGCAGTTCTCAAGAAGATCCCAAAAAAGGTCGAAAAGTCGACGATTTGAAAAAGAATGTTTTATTCTCCCCCACAGTCCTGAAGCCAATGTTTCGTTTCCCTATTGAACAGCAAGGACGAGATTCGATAAGAAACTCCATGAACATAGAACGAACATTTTTATTGAATCAGTAGAATTCTGGCCCATCTCAGAACCACTGGCAACCCGGTCAATAATTTTCTCCGCACCTCACTATACAGTTTGAGTGGCCCGAGGAGTGGCCTATTAGACGTTTACGGAGAACGGATCATAGAATTGGGTTTTTATATCGGAACATAATACATAATTAAATACGTATTTTGTTTTTTTTTCTGAAAGTATCAGATAAGAAGTACTGAGATAAAGAATGTTAGAATATCCCGTATATCACAAACACGAAACTCATCCACAAGCTCTAAGTGGAGAATTTTCAAATTTTCAAGTTCCCAAAATATGAATATACTTTTATATGCCTATTTCATTGGATCCATGTTCTTGATAATTTTTTATGAAAAACCGTTAATATCTCAGAAACTATCAGAAATGACAAAGTACCAAACAAAAATATTCAGACGGGGATAGGGAAGAGAAAAAGATTGTAATGAATACGGTGTCCGATCTGATAAAAAGAAGTTTGTAGTAATTTTTCTTACAAATGGAAACGTCGCAACATTCAAAATATTTCTGTCAGATAGATCAGCGTAAACTCTAGTATCCAAATTTTCAGAACAATCCTATGATCCGATCTCTGTAAACGTCTAATAGGCCACCCACTCCACCCACAGTGGGACACCCTGTATTTTTGCAAGTCATGGAGAAAGAAGTTGAATATATTATTATCTGTGAAACGAGGAGTATTACGTAATATGATAAAAATAGTTCCAAAAAAACGCCATCAGAATTATTAAGCAACTTTTCCTAAATCACTCAAAGTGCGAACAAACGCAATCAGTCAGTTCGCAGTTATGTTTTGAAACCTTTCGCGTGAGTGACAAGACTCTTCTTCTATCTCGTTATGTTCATCAAAGCCACTCCTCATCCAGCAATGCAGACCTGGAATTCGTTTCATGAAATAATTTAATATACTAGTATAATTTATGCACTAAGAATGCCAGCCAAATAAATGGAATTATAAATATGATGAAACCTCGACTCCCTTTGTGCACGCCCAGGTGAAACCAAATCGTTTTGATATTTTACTATGATTGTGGCGAAAATAGAGTTGCTTCCGTTTGGAAAAGGTGCCAAGAGGTATAATGTTCCGCGTTACTCATTTATAGACTATTAGTATATTTTCCTTAGTTATTTATTACAACATATGTGTTACTTTCTTGTAGAATCGGTAAACCATACTTCTACTCACGATCCCACTATTATTTGTAAACAATAATACCCATATTTCAGAATCCGCAATTCGTGAAACTTTGTCTAGTATCCAGAATCCACACGTACCTTTTTAGAATTCCAGGTAGTTGAGTTATTTCTTTCCGTGCTTGATATCGAAGAATTTCTAATGGATATACTGGAAAGCGCTTACTCAGAAAGTGAATTGAACTATCGGGGAACTTATCCTGAAGTTCAAGAAGCTATTACGTAGTCCATATAGGATCTAACGAAACTATTACAAACTTTCACTGATGTTTATCCACTATAGATATTTTATTGTCCTATTCGGTGAGGCGGCTACCATAATAACCAAAGTTTGAAGCTCCATGGAAATTTACAGAGGGTCAGTTGGGTGATAATCTTTAGTGTACATTGGTCAGTACTTAGGTTAGGAGGGGATGGGCTTCAAGCTGATCTCCCTGCTCATCGATTTGCCACGAAAATGGAATCAGATTAGGCAATACTATATTGACTATACAGGGTGATGCCCTCGATGGTCTATAAAACGTTGATGGGCAATCAGAATTTTTGATAAACTTCTTAGGATTTTCACTCCCAATCTCTGAAACAAAATCAAATCAAAAATGAAATAAACGATTTGCTTCTGCGTAAATTCTTGCACTAATTTGTCAGGAGCAAATCAACTAGAAAAAATTGTTGCCTGACAATGAACTGAAAATAAAGAACGTTGAAATTATAATTTTATGTTGTAACGTTTCGGACACTCCTTCATCAGACGAAAAATCAATTTTCAAAAATCTTCTGAATTATATCTTTTGTTTGACATTAATTGTCAATACATAGAAACAGAGACTGCATAGAAACGTGGATTCATTTAATTTTGAAATTACCAGATGACAGTTTCTTCTTCAGTAAATTGATCCAAATATGATCTATTCCTAACTCACGATTTGCCAAATTATTATCTTGATCCAATAGAATACACGTAGACTCTTTAATCTTTCGTTTATAATGGTCTGGTTCCGCCATTAGAATTTTAGTGTTATTCCAATCCATCATGTGGTCTCCCGTACTAGAACAAATATGATCTGCGATCTGTGATCGATTAATTTCTCTAATTTTAATATTAGTCTAAGATCCCACTGCAGAATTACTACGTTCATTAGGTACATGGATGTTTTTGATATCAAATTAAAGCTAATTTTTTTTCGAATAGGATGATGTATGGCTGCCTGTGAAAAAATAGCCGCAAGTTAGGTCTGCCATCTGTTAAAATAGCGAGATATCCGAAATAAAGTAAGAGAGAGTTAGACTCATTTCGCACCATCGAGTTCTTACCCTATGTTCCGAATTATATCTTCTGATATTATGGGATCTTTCACACATCTTTCGGTTCAGTTTTGCACTGGAAAACAACCAGATTGCATTTTCGGCGGCGCTTATCGCCACGAGATTCGAGAGCTTGATGTGCCCACCGTACGGATAAAACCCGATTAATAATTTTATCATTCGGTTGTTTTCCGGTAAAAACCCGTGGTGGGAAAGGAATCTCAGGTTTCTCAACAGTGCATCTGAATTATTCGTATATTATAACCACGTGTTGGAGCTCGTTGTACACCACGCTGTTGATATTATTTATGTAATCACCCTTCGTCGGGCGCTATACGAATATTGAGAGTTCGGGCGCAATGCATATAATAGATTCTAATAAGAATAAGGTCCAAATAAATTAATATCGAAACATAAGGAGAATTTTTTAAAGAGATGATAAGTCTCACCAAAGTTCATTCCAAAGACACTGGACGATTTATCATGTCCAACAAGATGTATGCGGCAAAAGAGAATGATGAAAAATTCATTAAAAAAATCAAAGGGTTTGTTTCAACCCACATTACTTAGTTTTGGAAGTCATTAAATCAAAAGGTGCTACGGACGATTTTCGTCAATTCGATATTGCTCAATGCTACTAAGTACCACTGTTTAAAGTTTAGTGCGGAGAATAAATGGTTGGCTTCTTCTGGATGGTGCCCTGAAACCAACATGATTTCTGGGAAGTTCAACTCCGATACAAGTAGAAAATGTATTATGTAATTGAGCTAACACATTTTCAGATGATGAAAAAAACTCTGATTGCGCCGACGATAGTGACAACTGCGATTGTGAAAGCAGCGAGGAATCGGACTTGGACTAGAAAATGTAATACACTGATATAAAATATAACTTGATTCAAGAGACTGATTTTTATTTTATTATAAAATAAATCTCTCAATACTTTAAGTTTTTTTCATAATATTCATTACGTAATTATAATTTTGTAAATGTTAAGTCGGCTGGCATCCACCATCCTCATCTAACAAGTGGCGTTGCGAGCCATCTCTTTCACTTTATTTCAGATATCTCGTTATTTCAACAGATGGCAGACCTAACTTGCGGCCATTTTTTCACAGACAGCCATACATCATCCTATTCGAAAAAAAATTAGCTTCAATTTGATATCAAAAACATCCGTGTACGTCATGAACGTAGTAATTCTGCAGAGGGATCTCGTACTATATTATTTTGATGTTCGCGTTTTCTTATTTCTAGAGATCTGGACGTTTCACCTGTATAAGTTTTACCATAAATACAGGGTATGTTGTAAATAACACTTTTTGAATTTTGTTTTTCGTTCAAAGGTTTAGTTTTTGTTAATATAAATCTTAAATAATTTTGCGTTTTAAAAACAGTTCTTATGTTGAATTTCGAACCGATTCTTCTTATTTTTTCTGAAAGGCCATTAACATAAGGAATAACTTTCAATAAATTTGGTTGTTCTTGACGGTTTGTTGGTTGTTCCTGATCATTATTATGATTTTGGTTAGTCATTTTTCTCTCTAAATTTGATATTGTTTTTTCAATAAAATTTTTCGGGTATTGTTTATCCCTAAGAAAATGTTCAATGAAGTCAGCTTTATTATTTCTAATTTCTTAGATGAAATTAAATTAGCTCTATCATAAAGTGTTTTAATAATACCTCTTTTAACACTTACTTGGTGATTGGAATAAAAATTCAAATATCTATTAGTATGTGTCTTTTTTCGGTATAAGCTCGTTTCAAAATAATTCGAAAACTTTTTTATTGAAACATCTAATAAAATAACTGAAAATTTCATGGAAATTCTGAAACGATATATAGTGGATAGTACAACCACAGTTAAAATTAAAAAAAAGGAACGGATACGAAAAGAATGGATAACTCCAGCAATATTAAATGAAATTAACAAAAAACAAAATATGTACATTAAAACAAAAAGGGATCCCGAAAATGTTCAATTAAGAAATGAATATTCTAAATGTAAAAATCACATAAAAAACTTATATATGAAGCATAAGAGATATACTTACAGAAGTGCATAAAAAAAAATCAGAATGAATCGAAAGCTTTATGGGACTGTGTAAACAACATAACAAATACCACTAGATCAGATACAAACATAAAATATATTAAATAAAGATAAGGATAACTCAAAAATTGAGGATGATCAAGAAATATGTGACCTCTTAAGTAAATGACTATTTCAGCAAAATCGGTGAAACCTATGCTAGTGAACTGACCTCAATTGATGACTTCAAGGAGGAAAATGGTCAAAGAGATAACTCTTTCTTTCTTTTTCCAACGGATTCAGTTGAGGTAGAAAAAACTATAAATGGTCTCAAATCCGGGAAATCGGCAGGTTACGATGGAATTCGATCGGAAACATTGAAAAGCATAAAAGAAGAAATATCAAAACCTCTCACATATATAATAAATAACTGTTTCGAAAATGGCTGTTTCCCGGACGTTCTAAAGTTAGGACTAGTGAAGCCATTATATAAAGGAGGTGATAGATCTCAGATGGTCAACTACAGGCCGATTACTCTCATATCAAACATCGCCAAGATCATAGAAAAACTGATCCAAGTCCGCATGGATGCATTCATCATTAAACATCAATTATTGTCAAAAAATCAATTTGGATTTCGCAAGGGTATGTCAACGGAGGACGCGATAAAAAAGTAACAGATATTATATACAACAACATTGATAAAAGCATTCCTTCTTTGGCGGTCGTGATAGATTTGGCAAAAGCGTTTGACACCATAAGCCACGAGAAATTACCTGAAAAACTCAAAAATTATGGATTCCGTGGAAAGATAAACGATCTTATTCGGAGTTACTTATCTAATCGAAACCAAATTGTGACTTTAAACGGAATTTACAGCAAAAAAAGGCAACTTACCTATGGAATACCACAGGGCATTGTTCTCGGACCCATATTGTTCAATATATATATAAACGGCATACTCGAAATGGACAGTAGAGGTGAAATTATAGGTTTCGCAGATGATACCATAGTTATATACAACGATGAAACATGGGAAGATCTGAAACAGAAAGCAAAAGAGGATATGGGGATACTGACGAAATGGTTTCAGTCGAGAAACTTACCTTGAACTGCGGAAAGACAAAATACTTGACTTTTTCGTCTAACAAATTAGGACAACCAAGATTAGGAGATCTTGAAATTAATGATAAATTGCATATCCCAGCAGCGCAATCTACCAAATATCTTGGTATTTTTATCGATGAGAGCCTTAAATGGGATAAACATGTGTCCTATCTAACAAGAAAACTTAGAGGTATCCTGTGTAAATTTAGGTATATAAAAAAAGCATAAATTCAGAAACACACATGCATGTACTGTACAGCGCATTGGTACAATCACAACTTTCATATGGCATAATAGGATGGGGAGGTATTTTGGACGTTCACAAGAGAAGCTTGTATGTTCTACAAAAAGGTATTTTAAAAGTAATGTATGGAAAAAGAATGACCTTCCCGAGTTATAGAATATACGAAATTTGCAAGGTACTCGATATAAGACAACTATATGCTCAAAAAATCATCAAAAATATCTACCAGAATAAAATATCGATCATACTGAAAGAACACAAACATAATACTAGAGCTAAGCTGGATAATTACCAAAGAATAAGAGCAGAGAAAAAAATTGGCCAACGTTGTTGTACATATATAGCATCTAGAATATACCCGATTGTACCAACCATAATAAAGGAAATAAAAAACGAAAATAAGTTCAAAAAAGGAATTAAAAAATGGCTTATTGAAGGGGATCGATCCGCAATCCACAGGATTATCAATTCTATTTAAGGCTATGAAAGTAAAAAATCAAGACATGACATATACTACCCGAATATGTAAAATTCCACCGATGAAGACAATCTAGACCCGATGAAGAGAAATACCACCGATAATGACATAGAAAATAATAATTATGTTTTATGGATTAGGATTAAGAGTAGATAAGATCGATTGTTTAGTTTAGTTTTATAAATTGAATTTTTAGTTGAAATAGCTGTACACAGTTAGCATGAATAACTCCACAGTTTTTCTAGAGTTTATTTGTACTTTTGAACCAATAAACTTCATTATTATCTAGGAATGAAATTTTGTTATCCTGATCTAATTCCATTGTGAATTTTATTGTAGGTTCTTTGTTGTTAATATGTTTAAAAAAATTCTCTAGTTCATCTCTACCATGTTGCCAAATCACAAAAATATTATATTAACAACAATGAACCTACAATAAAATTCACAATGGAAGTAGGGCAGGATAACAAAATTTCATTCCTAGATGTTTCAATAAAAAAGTTTTCGAATTATTTTGAAACAAGCGTATACCGAAAAAGACACATACTAATAGATATTTGAATTTTTATTCCAATCACCAATTAAGTGTCACAAGAGGTATCATTAAAACACTTTATGATAGAGATAATTTGATTTCATCTACACCCGAAATTAGAAATAATGAAGTTGACTTCATCAAACATTTTCTTAGGGATAATCAATACCTGAAAAATTTTATTGAAAAAACAATATTAAATTTAGAGAGAAAAATGACTAACCAAAATCATAATAACGATCAGGAATTCTTTATTTTCAGTTCATTGTCAGGCAACAATTTTTTCTAGTTGATTTGCTCTTGACAAATTAGTGCAAGAATTTACGCAGGAGCACATCATTTATTTCATTTTCAATTGATTTTGTTTCAGAGATTGAGAGTGAAAACCCTAAGAAGTTTATTAAGAAATGCGGAATCCTCCCAGAATAAATTTAAATCGAAATCAGAATTTTGTGATAAAAATTTGCATGTTGGTATTTTGGACAAAAAATTCCTCCTTAAAATATTTTCAGATCTTCCACTTATACCGGAAACAACCTACTACTTTCCTATTTTCAACGGCACACCTATCTGTATATCTTGGCATCGAAGATAGCTGATTTGATAGCAATTTCAAGAATTTATCACCTTGAGTAGAAGCTCAACAGTTTATCAATTATTGATTTAAGGATTCTCATAAAAAGGATGGTGGCAATTCACAATGTACTTAGTGGTAACTCAACTTTTAGATTTCCACATGATGAAATTTTAGATCGTTATTTTTTTTTCTTATTGTCCACATTTGAATACTTTATCAAAGGATAATTTCTACTGTAGAGCTGTTTCTTCGAGAAATTAGTGAATTCGACTAAAACATATCCCAAATCTGGCCTCTTTCCTAGACCACTATACAAAAGTATTTTTAAACCGACTATACATCAATTATTCTTGAAACAATTATATTCCTCACATTTCAATACATTTTCATTTATATCTTTATATATGGCATATATTTCACGAAATTTGACAATATTTTCCATAATCAGGACAACTCTAATTTTACAGAATCGAAACTTGCTAATTGGATTGTGAAATAGTTAAAGCAATGGAAGAAAATTCCTTCTGCTACATTGTTTCATATTGTGTGATTGAATGTTTGAAAAATTATGAATTCTTCTTGAATTTGAAGAGGAAAAACTGTTATATGTTTTTTTTAATTTAAAGATCAATTAGTTGTCCCATATGCATATCTGGTTGTCCAATGGAAATATTACAACCAACAATCTTGAATAAGGTACTAAATGAACCAAATTCAAAAAAATATCAGTAGCAGCAGTTTTAATGATAGGGCACAGCGGACAATAAAAACGGTACCAACGTTCTTAATTACAAAATAATGATTTCAAAGCGAAAGGTCTCAAGTCTCAAGACAGGATGTCAACTGTTGGAATTAGGGTGTCAAGCATTAGAATGTTCATATTTCCCAAGTAAAAAACCTTATCACATCTTTTTCATTGAAGGGTCAACAAAAATTTCCTAAGATAAATACTTCGGTTGTCCAAGGAGCTCATCTGAATCTTTAAACCGTATTATAAATATTAGCGATTTATAGGGTTTTATTTAACACTTACGGTGAAATATATACAGAATGTTTCCAAATTAGACGTGAACCTTGGAGGAGGTGTTAGTATCACTCATTTGGTGTCGTTTGAGCCATATTTATCGATAACCAAAAATCAACAGTTTCCGAGATATTTGAGTTCCTCCTACCTCACTTCATTTTTCGAAGTTTGATTATAATTTTGGATTATTTTTAGTAGAAAAAGATATGATACTAAGATGTTGAAAAAGAATTGGTATGATTTGAAAATTTATATATGAAGAAAAAAAAATTAATTTCTAATATCAATTTGCCGGCAACTTTCGAATTCCACAATTCATATATGAACGAATTATTTCAAAAACATAAATTTTGAAATTTGAAAGTTGCAGTCTTGATATCAGAAATTGATTTTTTTTCTGCATGGGCCACGTAATATTTTGAAAATATTTTTCGTTAAATTCCGACTTTGAAGTCGGAATTTAGTTGAATTCCGAGTTCAAAGTCGGAATTTAACAAAATTCCGACTTCAAGGTCGGAATTTAGTTAAATTCTGAATTCACAGTCGGAATTTGATAAAATTCCGACTTTGAAGTCGGAATTTTATTTACTTCGAAACCGATACAGGCTAGATTTACAGGATGTCCTACGACAACATAGATTATTTCTCAGTATATTCAGAGGGATTGATGAGAGGTTTCGCTTTCGTAATACAATGTGTTTCTGTTTCAATGAATATTGAAATTCATTCATATTGTGTACACATGGTTCTTGGAATCTGTTTTCTTCGATGAACAGGTAATTTCAAACGAGCTTTATGTGGTTCTCACTCTGTAATTTCGACTTCCTCATGAGAAAAACGCAGAAGATATATCCAAGAACCTACTGTATACATAAAATCCTTACATTGGCATAGCCGTTTTTTTTTTTGGGTCCTGGGAGCCCAATGCTATTTTATGGTAACTATTTCAGTACTAGGGTGGGGGAGGTTGTGCACAACCTGACCTCTACCTGTCAACGAGCATAATTTCATAATTATTCAAAAATATGTACCTAATGATAATTTTCTTCAATAAAATACATAAAGTTCAATATTTATTAAAGAACAACGTGTTTATTTTGTGAAATCTGAATCCTCTAATGAATATCTTAGTATATGTACTCGGAAATGAACCAATTCGTCATAGAGTAGCCTATATGATGTTGTAATGACCTCTTCATGTAAAAAATCAAAAGAAATATCAAAATTCACCGGGTGTACTGATTTCTTGTCCACTGAGATAGCCTCACGAGTACAGGGTAGGCAAAATTCGTTGTCTACTGAGGGTAGCTCGAGAACTATTGCATCTAGAAGAAAACGGACGGCACATTCTCGACCTCTTTTTTCTTGACTAATCCAAAACTGAAAACAGATCCAGCCTAACCATCATAGATTTTTAGTCCAGGAGGTGGCGTCACTTTTTCATCAGTGATTTATCTGCAACTCAAATGTGATGGCGTCAGTCACGTTCCCGATGGTGGTAACATCGTCAGTCAGGCGTTTGAAGTGGTCGGAAAAATCGGAAAATGAAGTGATCGATCTTCACTTGAAATTTTGAAAAATGATTATTTTAATCGAATTGAACGTAAAAATGGACGTCAGTCACGTTTATAGTGGTGGATTCTGCGTCAGTCAGGCTTCCAAAGTCGAGGGTAGTGACCAGCTTCCTTTGGCGCGCTGCATCTTACGAAGCTCGACTGACGCATATTCCACCAGCATCGTGCCGGTTGATCATTATTTATGGAGTGTACATAACAAGCACTTGTTTATATACTAATTTTAAGGTGATTTAATCACTATATCCAACTTTTGAATAGTACGTGATTATCACCATTTTCTCAAATTGAAATATTGTTTGCATTGAATGCTTCTTTATTGCTTATACAAAAATATTATTTGGTACTGAATTAATCTGATTCTTCCGTGGAACTTTCATCTCCATCATCATAGTCAGATGGCTCTTCGTCTCCCTCAGAATTGTCCTCACAATCTGCAAATAATACGAGTTTTTGGTATGAAAATGATAATAGATGAGTTAAATAAAATGTTCGTATACCTGAGGGATTTTCTGATAAATCTTGAGTAATATCTTGAATTTCAGGCAACTGTTCTCCATCAAATCATTTGAAAATGTATCTCCCGTCTTCTTCGTGCCAACCATAAACAGTGGGACTCGCGATTCTAGTTATTTGTTGCGAAGCATGAGTCCACATCTGTGCAATGTATGAAGTTCTCAATAAATGCTGATATAATTCAGATTTACATGGCGGTAAAGCTGATCCTTCAAAATTGCATTTTGTTTCGAGAATTGTTTCATTATCTTGAATCCGGTAAGTCATCATGAATGTTGCCAAACGAGCTAAATTCACATCATTCAATGTTTTGTATCCATAAATTTGGCATACAAAACCCTCCAGTACAGCCAAATGACTTGGAACTTCATAACATTTCTCGTGATTGACGAAAACTGTTCGATCGCCAAAGTGTCATATGGTCCTGATTCCAATGTTCACACAGAAATCTTACTAATGCTTCCTTGAAGTAAATATTCTTCAAATCGTTTCTGAAATTTGCTGAACGCTTCTGCTGAGGTCCATTGATAGTGAAACGATTTCCATCTACTCTTCCACGAAATATATGCTCAATGTTTTTTAGCAAGGGGAAAACGTATCATTTTCGCGCCGTTTGCAGTGAAAGAGTGTAAGATTTTTTGGGAAATATTTCCAAAAGACACCGGAATTTCTGTCATAGAATGGTTTGTGTGAAAACCATCAAAAACTATCACGTCACATTCTTCGGGCTCATGACTTTCCACTTCTTTTTCCAAAATATGTAGTAAAACGGAATAATCAGTTTTGCATATTGTTCCTTCTAAGTGGCAAAAAGCTGAAGGAACCGGAGTTAAGGGATACGACAAAACTTTCTCGACATTCAATGTTTTTTCCCAAGAGCTTTCCAAACAGATCTCTTTGCAATTTCACTTCGACAATTTTTCCATTAACGTTCATCTCCTTCTTTTCCACTGCATTCGCGAACGTAAGGATTTTATTCTTCTTTATTGCTCTCTCAAATTGAAGAGGACCTTTTGAACATTCTGTAAAGAACGACTCCTGAGTTTTTTTCCGTTTACCTGTATGTTGAGGAGGTAATTATCGATATTTTCATCAACCGATTTACCAGTTGAAATATTATACAAATTCTGTGTATCCAGGTCCTCAGAAAACGGATTCATATTCTGGCGAATATACCTGACCAACGTGTGCATCTGCGAAGAAAATTTTATAATTCTATTCGTTTCGAGATCAGCGGAAAAGTCCTGCTTCAGTATTCAAATTAATAATAGCCAAATCTTGCTTTTTACTGGAAGGGTCTTTCGACCAGGTCCAGTCTTCCAAGTGATGATTCTTCTGTTCTTCAGTTGTTCGAAGAACGCTACAGGACCCCTATGTTGGGGAATCATCTCCCATAGATATACCAGTGGTTATTCAGCAGAAAATTTATGCCAGTGGAATATGCGTCAGTCGACCTGCATAAGATGCAGCGCGCCAAAGGAAGCTGGTCACTACCCTTGACTTTGGAAGCCTGACTGACGCAGAATCCACCACTGTAAACGTGACTGACGTCCATTTTTACGTTCAATTCGATTAAAATAATCATTTTTCAAAATTTCAAGTGAAGATCGGTCACTTTTCACAATTTTCAGATTTTTCCGACCACTTCAAACGCCTGACTGACGATGTTTCCACCATCGAGAACGTGACTGACGCCCATTTTCACTCATAATCATGAATAATTTACATTATCACAAAGTTTCACGTGGAGATCAATTACTTCTTTTTGAGATTTTTCTGGCGAGTTTCACCGCCTCCCACGCCCACGCCCACCGCTATTGGACTGACTGACGCGCGGACCTCATATGTACAAGTGGAGAACTACTTATGCTGAAAAATTCGTGTGAAGATCGATCACTAGTTCAAAAGTAACGCCACCTCCCGGACTATTTGAGATATGAACGAAAATTGAGAAATTGTCATTTAATGAAGCTGAATAACTAGCTTATTCGAACTCGTATTGAAATTCGTTGTTACATTCTACAGGCACTTTTTTATGATGAATTCGAATATGATAGCAATAAATTTTTTGATCCAGTCATTTTCGAGGTACGACAGGTATTTCTGATTTTCCAAATGTAAACTATATTTGAAAGTTCTTTCATCTTGCTGCAATATTTTTGCTGATTTCATAAATGTATCATATGTCGCTATTCACATGAATATAATACTTTTTCCTGCTTTTCGATTCACTGTTGAATTTTCAGTAGGCTGGCGTAACTATAGCGACCGTTGAAAATGCATTATGGTTCGTGAACTCCACATAATCCTATGTTAACCTAACCTTCTGCGATAGGAATCGCCGACTGACGAATAATTATTTCTTTTATATATCGATATCGAGATCGATATCCTTTTAAAGAGAGTAAAAGTCTTTCGTCTGATTATTAAAGAAGAAAATTTATTCAATTATCGTTTTTCTATTTATGAAAGACTCTTTAAGAGTCAGTAATAATATAAATCAAAAACGTTAGATGTCTATAATTATAGTTTTTATAGAATTAAGATGATGAAAAGTAGGTACTTCCGTCAACGGTAATGTTCGAATTGGACCATTGAAAAATTAGCATGCCAAACATCGCGAGAACAAACGATGCCCAATTAATCATCGAAATATTTATTCAGCAATCCGTTATTTCAATCATAGGGGCTCAGGTTTTCAAAATATAATGCATATTCAACGGTTGCTATGGTAACCCAGCCTACTTATAATTCAACCGAGAATCGAAAAGCAGGAAAAAGTATTGAATTTTTCCTCGTGTAACATTCATATGAATAGCAACATATAATACATTTTTGAAATCAGCAAAAAAATTGCAGCAAGATGAAAGAACTTTCAACTATAGTTTACATTTGAAAAATCAGAAATCCCTTTCGTATCTCGAAAATGACTGGATCGAAAATTTCTTAATATCATATTCGAATTCCTCATAAAAAAGTGCCTGTAGAATGTAACAACGGATTTCGAAAACGAGTTCAAATAAACGAGTTATTCAATTTCATTGAAAATGACAATTTCTCAATTTTCGTCCATAACTCAAATCTGTTTTCAGATTTGGAATAGTCAGGAAAAAAGAGCTAGAGAATGTGTCATCCGTTTTCTTCTAGCTGCTATAGTTCTCGAGATCCCTTCAGTGGACAACGAATTTTGCCCACTCTATACATATGAGACGGAAGTTTTTTTATAAAATATCCGGAATATACCTAAAACAGATTCATGTCGTTATGGAACAACCTGTAAAAGTTTGTCATATCATTGTTATGACCTCTCATAGAAGAAAACTCAAATAATAATGTACACCCTGTGTACATAATCATCCATTCATCATGAATGTGGGAGAACACCCAGTCTTATTATGAATTTGAATATTTGTAGAAAAGCAAACTATATTTCAGGAACTAATCTACGTCGTCGTAGAACACCCTGTAGAAGTTCGTAACTAAATAAAATTCTGACTTTGAACTCGGAATTTAACGAAAAATATTTTTAAAATATTATGTGGCCCTTCTACGCCTTCGTACGATACGTTTCTCAACTCTCTGCCTCATAGACCTCCGTATACTGCTTGTAGGTTTTCATTTATTCCGATTCGATCAATCAGATTATTATTATACAACTTGAATTATTGGCCGAACTCGCGATGGTTTCTTCAATAAAAGACTAGGCTCGTGAATTATCCTCTAATATTCTGATGAGTTTAATAGATTTATTACAATACTGATTTCACCATTTCCTGTTTTCTGTTCGTTCCTCCCCAACAACTCAAAAGAGTAAAAGTTGACTGTCACGCGTTTTTTTTTTTGGCATTCCGCCCTACCGAAGAAGTTCAATAACGTTCCATCAATTAAATGATCAGAATCTTGGGCGGCAGCATCTGAACAACTCGTTGGATTCCCTCGTATATCTAATAATTCGCTTCGATCGTTTTCGCATCATTACCACCGGATTTGATAGGGTCTTCGCCTGATTCCGATCCCAAATTGAATCATTTCCTCTGCAATTAAAAAAAAAGCGGAAAATTCTTTCATGAATGACGTAGGTCACACGAAATCAAAGCTCTCAGAGGAATTGGATGGCTTCAATTCCACTCTATGGCTTGAGAAGAAGACAAATAAGCTCGGGAATTAATTTGAACACGGAAGCGTCAATGGATCTGTGAAACTATGGAAACTCAAACTTTGTTTCCTTATTACAATAGTTGAGCATTACAGAGACAACAAGGATTAAAAGTCTTTCTGTACTTATATTTGTCGACTTTTCAGATGGATGTAAATGAAGCACAGAGTTCAATTACCTATTTGAATCACATTCTTCAGAGTAATAAAAAAGATATAAGAGTTTTTTCTGAAAATGCACTCTTGAGCAATATCAGATATTTCTGAATCTTGAATTGAACTTCAGGAAACATAATATCTAATGTGAAACTCACGTTAGGGGGAGCGCCCACCAAAGTAGCGTCGCACTAACATAGCATTTCTGAGTGAAGTGTTAGTTGTGTGAAATATGTCGTTCTCAGTTCAAATCTGAAAATTATGCATCGCCTTCGTCATGTATGTGGCACGTCAGTGCTGCGCTACTTTGATGGGTGCTCCTACTTAAGAAATACCATTCTTTCGAAAAGTTACGAAAAGGTAAACGCTTCATGGTTGAAGCTGAGCGGTTTTCAAAAACATCCTCTGACACGTCGATTTACTTTTAACGAAGGCACTTTTTGACATACTACCCATATTTGTGACGTAATCGTTATCCGATAAATGACATCTTCGACAATTTTTTTAATTTGCGACAACCAATTTCAACCATGCCGAATGAAAAAGTGTGTCATGTTACAGCTTGTCAGAAATTATGGTTGTCTAACAGTTGCCTCAGCGACCTAGAATGTTTAGTACTACTGTCAAATGAACACCTGAAATCGATTGCGTAGCCAAATATGGATCGTATGTCAGATACATAATAATTGCTGAAATTCCGATTATCGTTATTAAGCTGAAACGTTAGGGAACTCAGGATGCAGAAGTTGTAAGAATGACTGCAAATGAAACGATACCCAACTCCTGAATATTTGATACCTGACGGAAATGACAGTCGTATTGACTTTCTTTTTACCAACTAAATATTAGTGAAACTAAAGAATATAAGATTGGCATATATGAGTGGAAACCCGTAGCAGGCTCAATATCTATCTGAATAGGTCCAAGGTTCCTGATAGCTGTCGGCGTCTCTTGTGCATTGCCCCATTACTTTCAATGTATTTCTACCTATTCCATTGAAAATAATTTCCACATCCAAACCATATTGCAGATCATTTCCAGCAGGCCTGAGTTGGTAAAATTATTATAACCACATCCCCTCATTCCAACCATCCAATGTATTAATGTTTATATCCCCGTTGTTGTTAACAAATCGCACAAAAGGTCCTTTCTGAATAGGTGGTGATCCCATTTTCCGGACTATTGTGAACCTAACTGTCACATGAAGGAGCCCGCCTTCACATCGACATCAGCTGTTGCATCTTTATTAAATAGTTTGTATTTAATGAAACCGATTACTTGAACCTCTTCTGTATTCTTTATTCTACAACATGCGACTGAACGCCGTTCATCCAGAATACCCGGAGGTGCGCAGGGTCATGGGGTATCATGAACTTGACAATAACCCAACATCATCTGGCTAGGGTTGACTCTGGTCAGATTGATGATAGTATTAAAGACGCTAGAGAGGGAAGTGTTCTGTTTAAAATTTAATCAAATTCAATCTCAGTTATATTGAAATTCAATGTCAGAAATATTTCTACCTATATCATCAACAAATTCCGGATTCTGGTACTAAGAGGTCTCTCAGTTCAAAGAAGAAATTTATTCATCATAGATGCTTAGTGTTGAAAAATTTTAGATGGAAACATAAATAATAATAAAAAATTGTCAGTAGACATGGGGTTGAGCGGATCTCAACAATTTGGCGCCCAACTTGGGTTAATTCAAGCTGTATTAACAATCAAATTTGAAATCGGGAGGCAAGACTCTAGCTGGAGAAATGAGTACACAAACAATTACAAAGAGAAGAATATATTGGATATGCTTTACACGCTGAAGGAAGATTAACAAGAATTTAGATGAACAATCTAATGAATTGGATGATTAATCGGAAAAATTTCATAGATATAAGAGGAGAAATTAAAGAATGTGCCAAGAGGGTGTGAAGAAACAATGAAAAAAATACAAGATCAATTGAACAAACGGAAGACGGGGATGAAAACAGGAAGAATTAGATTTTACGGAAAATAATATTCGGGAAAAATTGGATATTTATATGAATAAAGTAAAAAGAAATGTTGTAATTCAAAATGAAACATTACATAAAGTGATGAACGAAGAAAATTCGTGTACGTCAGAAATAATCAACAATGAATAAAATAGTAGAAAAACATACGAATAATATTCTCGAGATAAATTTCACATTGCCTCTCTCACAATTTTCGCTGTTATTTAATTATTGATGAATGATATGAAGCAAAATTTTAGGGTCCGATAGTTCTCGATACGATCTTCAAAATAAGATATCGCAACACCCCTCATCCTAATTCAAAATCAATGTTGTGCTCACCACTATTAGGCAGTTGAAGTTACGGGGATGCAAAAGGCATAAAAGTTGTTCCCCGTCGAATCAGAAATTGACGAGTCCGAACGATTTTCTACATTTTCATTTCAGTGCCGGAAGATCGAGGTGTTGAATTTTCATTGGACCACACTGTATGAAGCTGTTTTTCATGATGCAGATATCCGGTTACTGCAGACGAACGTTTCCGAAGTGTCGGAGAGTAGGAAACAAATGGATATATGCTAACTCTGAGAGTTAAGGAAGTTAATTGGGATGGATGCCGTTGGCTGCCAGGTGGCACTGTGGTAGTCAGAGACGATAGCGTTTACTGGCATCGAATAAAGTGTTTATCAATTCGTTTAATTTTCGTCGAGGCTGTTCTGTTGCTCTGACGACGTCAGATAGAACCGAAACTACTGTCAGCATCTACGTATTTCATGTTTATTGAATTGTTTTTCTGATGATATTGGTTGGATATATGGTCGTTTGTTGAATCGATTTAGATCGTAAAATTTGTTGTTTTTTATATAAGAAGATGTTATATATTCGTTTTCATTTAGATTTTTATTTATCCCCCCTTAACATATGAGAGCAACATCCTTCATATGATCCATTTCAGTATTTTCGAAAACCATTTAGAAGTAGCACAAATAGATCAAGAATAGAATAAATTACACGCAAAATCATAAAACAAAACTGAAAGCTTTGAGCATATACGTAGGAAATGAAAAAATTCAATAATATTAATTTGTCGATCATGATGTGTGCCCTGATCCCTACTACG